>NC_053028.1:677938732-678079943 GCF_003073215.2 Triticum urartu
CACAAGCACAAGATGATGATGGCCATATCATATCACTTATATTGATTGCATGTGATGTTTATCTTTTATGCATCTTATCTTGCTTTGATTGAAGGTAGCATTATAAGATGATCTCTCACTAAATTTCAAGATAAAAGTGTTCTCCCTGAGTATGCACCGTTGCCAAAGTTCGTTGTGCCCAGACACCACGTGATGATCGGGTGTGATAAGCTCTACGTCCATCTACAACGGGTGCAAGCCAGTTTTTGCACACGCAGAATACTCAGGTTAAACTTGACGAGCCTAGCATATGCAGATATGGCCTCGGAACACTGAGACCGAAAGGTCGAGCGTGAATCATATAGTAGATATGATCAACATATTGATGTTCACCATTGAAAGCTACTCCATTTCACGTGATGATCAGTTATGGTTTAGTTGATTTGGATCACGTGATCACTTAGAAGATTAGAGGGATGTCTTTCTAAGTGGGAGTTCTTAAGTAATATGATTAATTGAACTTTAATTTATCATGAACTTAGTCCTGGTAGTATTAGCATATCTATGATGTAGATCAATAGCTCGCGTTTAGCTCCCCTGTTTTATTTTTGATATGTTCCTAGAGAAAACTAAGTTGAAAGATGTTAGTAGAAATGATGCGGATTGGATCCATGATCTGAGGATTATCCTCATTGCTGTACAGAAGAATTATGTCCTTGATGCACCGCTAGGTGACTGACCTATTGCAGGAGCAGATGCAGACATTATGAACGTTTGGCTAGCTCAATATGATGACTACTTGATAGTTTAGTGCATCATGCTTAACAGCTTAGAATCGGGACTTCAAAAATGTTTTGAATGTCATGGACCATATGAGATGTTCCAGGAGTTGAAGTTAATATTTCAAGCAAATACCCGAGTTGAGAGATATGAAGTCTCCAACAAGTTCTATAGCTAAAAGATGGAGGAGAATAGCTCAAGCAGTGAGCATGTGCTCAGATTGTCTGGGTACTACAATTGCTTGAATCAAGTGAGAGTTAATCTTCCAGATAAAATAGTGATTGACAGAATTCTCTAGTCACCATCACCAAGTTAGTAGAACTTCGTGATGAACTATGATATGCAAGGGATAACAGAAATGATTCCCAAGCTCTTCGTAATGCTGAAATCAACGAAGGTAGAAATCAAGAAAAATATCAAGTGTTGATGGTAGACAAGACCACTAGTTTCAAGAAAAGGGCAAAGGGAAGAAGGGGAACTTCAAGAAGAACGGCAAGCAAGTTGCTGCTCAAGTGAAAAAACCCAAGTCTGGACCTAAGTCTGAAACTGAGTGCTTCTACTGCAAAGGGACTGGTCACTGGAAGTGAAACTACCCCAAGTAATTGGCGGATAAGAAGGATGGCAAAGTGAACATAGGTATATTTGATATACATGTTATTGATGTGTACTTTACTAGTGTTTATAGCAACCCCTCAGTATTTAATACTAGTTCAGTTGCTAAGAATAGTAACTCGAAACGGGAGTTGCAGAATGAACGGAGACTAGTTAAGGGTGAAGTGACGATGTGTATTGAAATGGTTCCAAGAATGATATGATCATCATCGCACACTCCCTATACTTTCGGGATTAGTGTTGAACCTAAATAAGTGTTATTTGGTGTTTGTGTTGAGCATGAATATGATTTGATCATGTTTATTGCAATAAGGTTATTCATTTAAGTTAAGAATACTTTTTATTCTGTTTACATGAATAAAACTTTCTATGGTTATACACCCAATGAAAATGGTTTGTTGGATCTCGATCGTGGTGATACACATTTTCATAATATTGAAGCCAAAAGATGCAAAATTAATAATGATACTGCAACTTATTTGTGGCACTGTCGTTTAGGTCATATTGGTGTAAAGCGCATGAAGAAAATCCATGCTGATGGGCTTTTGGAATCACTTGATTATGAATCAGTTGATGCTTGCGAACCATGCCTCATGGGCAAGATGACTAAGACTCTGTTCTCCGGAACAATGGAGCGAGAAACTGACTTATTGGAAATAATACATACTGATGTATGCGGTCCGATGAGTGTTAAGGCTCACGGAAAGTATCGTTATTTTTTGACCTTCACAGATAATTTGAGCGGATATGGGTATATCTACTTAATGAAACACAAGTCTGAAACATTTGAAAAGTTCAAAGAATTTCAGAGTGAAGTGGAGAATCATCGTAACAAGAAAATAAAAGTTTCTACGATATGATCGCAGAGGTAAAATATTTGAGTTAAGAGTTTGGCCTTCAGTAAAACAATGTGAAATAGTTTCACTACTCACGCCACCTGGAACACCACAGTGTAATGGTGTGCCCGAACGTCATAACCGTACTTTATTAGATATGGTGCGATCTATGATGTCTCTTACCGATTTACCACTATAGTTTGGGGTTGTGCATTAGAGACAGCTGCATTCACATTAAATAGGGCACCATCTAAATCCGTTGAGACGACACCGTATGAACTATGGTTTGGCAAGAAACCTAAGCTGTCGTTTCTTAAAGTTTGAGGTTGCAATGCTTATGTGAAAAAGTTTCAACCTGATAAGCTCTAACCCAAATCGGAGAAGTGCGTCTTCATAGGATACCCAAAAGAAAATGTTGGGTACACCTTCTATCACAGATCCGAAGGCAATATATTCGTTGCTTTGAATGGATCCTTTCTAGAAAAGGAGTTTTTTCTCGAAAGAAGTGAGTGGGAGGAAAGTAGAACTTGATGAGGTAACTGTACCTGCTCCCTTATTGGAAAGTAGTTCATCACAGAAATCTGTTCCTGTGACTACTACACCGATTAGTGAGGAAGCTAATGATGATGATCATGTAACTTCAGATCAAGTTACTACCGAACCTCGTAGGTAAACCAGAGTGAGATCCGCACCAGAGTGGTACGATAATCCTGTTCTGGAGGTCATGTTACTTGACCATAACGAGCCTACGAACTATGAGGAAGCGATGATGAGCCCAGATTCCGCGAAATGGCTTGAGGCCATGAAATCTGAGATGAGATCCATGTATGAGAACAGAGTATGGACTTTGATTGACTTGCCCAATGATCAGCGAGCCATTGAGATTAAATGGATCTTCAAGAGGAAGACGGACGCTGATAGTAGTGTTATTATCTACAAAGCTAGAATTGTCGCAAAAAGGTTTTCGACAAGTTCAAGGTGTTGACTACGATGAGAGTTTCTCACTCGTATCTATGCTTAAGTCTGTCCGAATCATGTTAGCAATTGCCGCATTTTATGAAATCTGGCAAATGGATAAACAAAACTGCATTCCTTAATGGGTTTATTAAAGAAGAGTTGTATATGATGCAACCAGAAGGTTTTGTCAATCCTAAAGGTACTAACAAAATATGCAAGCTCCAGCGATCCATCTATGGACTGGTGCAAGCATCTCAGAGTTGGAATATACGCTTTCATAAGTTGGTCAAAGCATATAGTTTTATACAGACTTGCGGGGAAGCCTGTATTTACAAGAAAGTGAGTGGGAGCACTACAACATTTCTGATAAGTATATGTGAATGACATATTGCTGATCGGAGATAATGTAGAATTATTCTGCAAAGCATAAAGAAATGTTTGAAAGGAGTTTTTCAAAGAAAGACCTCGGTGAAGCTGCTTACATATTGAGCATCAAGATCTATAGAGATAGATCAAGACACTTGATAAGTTTTTCAATGAGTACATACCTTGACAAGATTTTGAAGTAGTTCAAAATGGAACAGTCAAAGAAGGAGTTCTTGCCTGTGTTACAAGGTATGAAGTTGAGTAAGACTGAAAACCCGACCACGGCAGAAGATAGAGAGAGAATGAAAGTCATTCCCTATGCCTCAACCATAGGTTCTATAAAGTATGTCATGCTGTGTACCAGACCTATTGTATACCCTGCCCTGTGTTTGGCAAGGGAGTACAATAGTGATCTAGGAGTAGATCACTACATTGGTCAAAATTATCCTTAGTGTAATAAGGATATGTTTCTCGATTATGGAGGTGACAAAAGGTTCGTCGTAAAGGGTTACGTCGATGCAAGTTTTGACACTGATCTAGATGACTCAAAGTCTCAATCTGGATACATATTGAAAGTGGGAGCAATTAGCTAGAGTAGCTCTGTGTAGAGCATTGTAGACATAGAAATTTGCAAAATACTCACGGATCTGAATGTGACTGACCCGTTGACTAAAATTATCTCACAAGCAAAACATGATCACACCTCAGTACTTTTTGGGTGTTAATCACATAGAGACGTGAACTAGATTACTGACTCTAGTAAACCCTTTGGGTGTTGGTCACATGTCGATGTGAACTATGGGTGTTAATCACATAATGATGTGAACTATTGATGTTAAATCACATGGCGATGTGAACTAGATTATTGACTCTAGTGCAAGTGGGAGACTGAAGGAAATATGCCCTAGAGGCAATAATAAAGTTATTATTTATTTCCTTATATCATGATAAATGTTTATTATTCATGCTAGAATTGTATTAACCGGAAACATAATACATGTGTGAAAACATAGACAAACAGAGTGTCACTAGTATACCTCTACTTGACTAGCTCGTTGATCAAAGATGGTTATGTTTCCTAACCATAGACATGAGTTGTCATTTGATTAACGGGATCACATCATTAGGAGAATGATGTGATTGACTTGACCCATTCCGTTAGCTTAGCACTTGATCGTTTAGTTTGTTGCTATTGCTTTCTTCATGACTTATACATGTTCCTATGACTATGAGATTATGCAACTCCCGTTTACCAGAGGAACACTTTGTGTGCTACCAGACGTCACAACATAACTGGGTGATTATAAAGGTGCTCTACAGGTGTCTCCAAAGGTACTTGTTGGGTTGGCGTATTTCGAGATTAGGATTTGTCACTCCGATTGTCGGAGAGGTATCTCTGGGCCCACTCGGTAATGCACATCACTATAAGCCTTGCAAGCATTGCAACTAATGAGTTAGTTGCGGGATGATGTATTATAGAACGAGTAAAGAGACTTGCCGGTAACGAGATTGAACTAGGTACGACGATCGAATCTCGGGCAAGTAACATACCGATGACAAAGGGAACAACGTATGTTGTTATGCGGTCTGACCGATAAAGATCTTCGTAGAATATGTAGGAGCCAATATGGGCATCTAGGTCCCACTATTGGTTATTGACCAGAGAGGTGTCTCGGTCATGTCTACATAGTTCTCGAACCCGTAGGGTCCACACGCTTAACGTTCGTTGACGATATAGTACTATATGAGTTATGTATGTTGATGACCGAATGTTGTTCGGAGTCCGGGATGAGATCACGGACATGACGAGGAACTCCGGAATGGTCCGGAGACAAAATTTTGATATATGGGATAGTAGTGTTTGATCTCCGGAAGGGTTCCGGAATTCACCGGAAGGGGTTCCGGATGTTTCCCGAAATGTTTGGGCACGAGAACACTTTATCTAGGCCAAAGGGGAAAGCCCACGATGCTTTTGGAAAGTGCAAAAGGAAGTTTTGCGGAGACCAGAGGCTAGACGCCAGGGTAGACGCCGGGAGCCCTGGCGTCTAGCCCTGGAGTCCGAGAAGGACTCTTGCCTTTCAGGTGAAACCGACTTTGAGGAGGCTTTTACTCCAAGTTTCGACCCCAGGGCTCAACATATAAATAGAGGGTAGGGCTAGCACCAAAGATACATCAAGAAACACCAAGCCGTGTGCCGGCAACCCCGTCCCCTCTAGTTTATCCTCCGTCATAGTTTTCGTAGTGCTTAGGCGAAGCCCTGCGGAGATTGTTCTTCACCAACACCGTCACCACGCCGTCGTGCTGCCGGGACTCATCTACTACTTCGCCCCTCTTGCTGGATCGAGAAGGCGAGGACGTCACCGAGCCGAACGTGTGCAGAACTCGGAGGTGCCGTGCTTTCGGTACTTGGATCGGTCGGACATGAAGACGTACGACTACATCAACCGCGTTGATATAACGCTTCCGCGAACGGTCTACGAGGGTACGTAGACAACACTCTCCCCTCTCGTTGCTATGCATCACCATGATCTTGCGTGTGCGTAGAATTTTTTTGAAATTACTACGTTCCCCAACACTCGCATCCCACCCACGTATGTCGTCTTAACAAATCCCTCTACGGTCTCAAGCAGGCGCCCCACACTTGGTTCCTTCGGTTCACCAGGTTCCTTCACACTCTCGGTTTTGTGTCCTCTCGGTGTGACACCTCTCTCTTTATCCTACGGCGAGGTGACGCTCTTGCATACCTTCTAGTTTACGTTGACGACATCATCCTTACCGCCAGCACTCCCGCTCTTCTTGCATCACTCATCGCCTCCCTCACCAGCGAGTTTTCTATGAGTGATCTCGGTGACATCCACCATTTCCTTGGGGTCAACATCCATCGCTCCCCCGCAGGTTTGTTTCTTTCCCAGGAGCAGTACGCTCTCGAGATCCTTGACCGTGCTCGCATGCTTAACTGCAAGCCCATCTCCACTCCTATCGATTCGGGAAGCAAGATCTCTAGCACCAGCGGTACACCCTACTCCGACCCCACCCACTACCGCAGCCTCGCCGGCGCTCTCCAATACCTCACGCTCACACGACCCGATCTTTCCTATGCTGTACAACAGCTCTGCCTCGTCATGCATGCACCGATGGACGTCCACTATCAGCTACTTAAGCGTGTCCTTCGCTACATTCGTGGCACGACTCGCTATGGACTCCAGCTCTATCGGTCCTCTTCTCACGACCTTGTTGCCTACAGTGACGCTGACTGGGCTGGATGCCCTGACACTCGCGGTCTACTTCCGGGTTTTGCGTGTTCCTTGGCTCTAATTTGGTCTCCTAGTCGTCCAAACGTCAACACACCGTGTCCCGCTCTAGTGCCGAGGCAGAGTACCGTGTAGTTGCTAACTGCGTGGCTGAGTCCTACTGGCTGCGCCAGCTCCTTGCAGAGCTTCATCGTCCTCCTCGACGAGCCACGATCGTGTACTGTGACAATATGAGTGTTGTGTATCTCTCCTCCAACCCTGTACAACATCAGCGCACCAAGCATGTGGAGATTGACCTACACTTTGTACGTGATCGTGTGGCTCTTGGTGAGGTCAAGGTGTTGCACGTCCCGACCACATCTCAGTTTGCTGATGTCTTCACCAAGGGACGTGACTTTCATCCAGTCCGAACGTCTTGCCTAGCACCGTTCGGACTGCGCGCGGGGGGGGGGGGGGGGGGGGGGGGGGGGGTGAACTACCACGTCATGTCACGTTATGTAATCTCTGTGATGTATATCCTGATGAGTTTGTTGTAACTAGTAGGCCTAGTCTATAGGGGCGTTCCTAGTCTAACGCCACCTCCTGGATAGTGCCATGCATGTAGGGACTTCCTCCTGTATATGTAACTGAGACAGACTAAGGCAATACACAGCGTGTGATTCACTTGTATTGTTTTTGCTGCAGTTGTTATGTTGATCGTTTTTCTTTATTTCATATTGTAATAATTTGGATGTGTGTATCCTCGATTTATCAAGTAACTCTTCAATTTTGTTTGTGCAGAGATCGGGTATAATTAATATCCTCTTGATATTAATATATATTTCTTTCATCGAAAAACAAACTGCAATTATTTTACGAAAACACTAACGCCCACACGTGTGGGCGTTACCCAACTCGCCCACACGCCTGGATCGTCGTTCACTGTCTTTTGCACGAATCTTAACACGAAAAGATGAATTTGGTGTGCCACGTAGGACGGGGCTGGTGTGTGGGCGTTGGAGATTTTGCCCACACGCCCGCACCACGCTGTTTGCCAGCTGCGTTGTGTGGGCGAACTGCTTTTCGCCCACACAGCCACCACCTAGGTCATGCGTGTGTGGGCGAACTGCTTTTCGCCCACACGACACTCCTACCTTATGGATGGCAACTGCAGTTACGCGAACGTGGCAACTCGGTACACACACATGGCAACTGTGATTCTTTGCTACACGGCAACTGCAGTTACGCGAACGTAGCAACTCGGTACACACACATGACAACTGTGATTCTTTGCTACACGGCAACTGCAGTTACGCGAACGTGGCAACTCGGTACACACATGGCAACTGTAATTCTTTGCTACACGGCAACTGCAGTTGCGCGTACGTGGCAATCAGATAAACACACATGGACACTGTGATTAACAATACATGGCAACTATGGTTGGACCACACGTGGCAACTAGGTAAACACACATGGCAACTACTGTTTTGACCATATGTGGCCAGTAGTTAATCACACACGGCAACTACGGTTTGATTACACGCGGCAACTACCATAAATTAGACATGGCAACTATAGTTAACCAAAACAGATAGAGTTGCCATACTTTTACAACTACACTTGCCATCCCAGATAACTATATCTGCCAACCAGGATGGCAACTAAATCGTCATCCCGCGGGATACCTAACGTAACTGCGTCAGGACGTGTGGGCATTTTTGCTTCGTGCCACACGCACGGGGTGGGGATGAGTAGTACTTGTTGGACGTGTGGCACGAAGTAGCCGCGCCCACACGTGTGGGCAATTCTAATGTCCGTCCACACATAGCCCGTGTGGGCTGCCTCCTGCTCACACCACACACGGTGTGTGGACGGATGTCGTATATGCCACACGTGTGACAGTTATCGGCATCCTTATTTTAAGCTCGGTTTTGGGACTCGTTATATAAATGAGTTGCAAGTTTCCAAATTGAATGCAAAGTTCTGGAGCTTGGACGAATAGAAAGTGACTGCAGCTGCCGAAATGAAACACAGATAACACTGAATATACCGTTACTTACATGGAGAAATTCGCTAGTCCGGATTTAATCGCTTGCGCACACAGATTATTCGGAAAGAAAAGAAAAGAACCACCTGGGTTGTGTTTGTGCACATAAAGCGCACAGGCCGCGCTCAGTGCCGGCACAGGTTCTTGTACGTGCAGTCCCTGGTGTAGGACTGCCCCGGCGCCCCGCACTGGCCCGGGCACGCCGGCCTATCCGGGATGTAGCTGATGTGCTGGGCGCCGGCGAGCTGCGCGACGACCACGAGCAGGAGGAGGACGCCGGCCAGGAACGCTGAAGCCGCCGGGAATAGCTTGCTCGCCCCCATTATTAGCTCTCCTTGTCGTGCTGTGTATGATCTTGTGTGCTGGTGCGGTGGCTTATAAGGCCGAGGAGGCAGACATCGTGGAACCAATGCTTGCCATGGCTGTTGCGTCGTCGTCGACCGGCGGCATCATCAACCTGCAAATAATGCAACGGAACGGCTGTACGTACGACATATAGTGCTCAGATTATTGCAGGATGGCGTCGGTGCGGGGCATGGCGCGGCCAATGCTCGGCGCTTCCGGTCACGGGCGTCTGTCCGTGTGTACCTACCGCCAGGCGTGAAAACCATTTCGTCGATCCAACACGGGAGTGTGGACTGAGACTGAACTATTTTATTTTATTTTGAATTTTTATTAGTTTTGCTGAACACATTTCGTATGCAAGATGTATACAAGCGGTGCTGCGAAGCTTCCAAGACCGGTTCATGAAAACCTACCATCGGTTTTGGCCAGTTTTGTGAAGGTTCCACATGTTTTTTTCTGTGTTTTATTTATATGTTTTTCTTTTTCAAAATATCTGACAAATTCTTTTATACACATTGAACATTTTTCATATACAGGTTGAATATATTTTCGATACACATTGAATATTTTTTATGGGAACACATTGAATATTTTTTAAATACATGTTGAACATTTTTATCTTAATCCGTGTTGAACATTTATAAAAAGCACATTGAAGATTATTTTCAATACAGAGTGAACAGTTTTAAACAGACATTAATTCTTTTTAAAAACCATGCAAATAAATTTACAAGTCATGAACACATTTTCACTTTTCTATTGAGTGTTTTCTTTTTACTATTTTCTAACTTTTTTGTGGGAAAACTTTCGCTCTATTCATTTTCAATCATGGTGGTACAACGAACACTAGAAAATAACAAAAATTACATCCAAATCTGTAAACCAGCTAGCAGCGATTACAAGCACTGAAGCAAGCCGAACGCGCCGCTGTCATCGCCCCTCCCTCGCCGGAGCCGGGCAAAACTTATTGTATAAACAGTCAGGAAGTCGCCGTGCTAACGCCCCATAGGACCAGCGCAACTGAATCGGCTGCCAATGAAGAGTAGCGTAGATCAAAAGAATGCAACCTGAAAACACAAGAACACAGACGAGTGACGAACAGATCTGAGTAAATCCATCAAAGACATATCTACCGGAGACACACATCCACACGCCCACTGACAGTGCTAGAAGCACCACCGGAACGGGGCCTAGGCGGGGAAAACCTTATACCATCTTCAGGGAGTCGCCGTCGTCTCGTCTTCCGGAGCAGGATACAAACCCTAACAAAACTCTAAGAAAGATCTAAAAACGGAGCCCTCCCACCGGCAAGGGCCGGGATCCACTACGCTCCCATGGCCCTAATGATTCTTTTCTCTTTTCTTTCCTTTTTATTTTACTTTCAATTTCTATTTACTCTTTGTTTCTTTTTTCCATTTCTTACTTTTTGTTCATCATTTTTAACAAAAATGTCCAGAATGATTTCCAACAATGATTATTGTGTATTTAAAAAGGGCTCCTGTCGCATTTTGAAGAAAAAATGAGTTGTATTTAAAAAATAGTCAAAGTGTATCTAAACGTTGTTCTTCATGTATTTATAGAAGGTTGATCCAATAGTATTCATCGTGTATTAATAAAGCAGTCAAGCTTGTTTGAAAATCGCTCATCATGTATTGAAAATTGTCCGCCGTGTATTTATGAACTGTTTACTGAGATTCTAAATGTTAATCATTTATTAAAAAAATATTCATCTTGTATTTCAAAAAAAGGCATTGTGTATTTCATAGATATGTGATTCTTTAGAAAAATATACAGGAAGATTTATATCCCTATTTTAAATAGATGATGCACTTCTTTAAAATAGAGAATGACCAGTTCTTTTTATACAAAAAAAATTACTAATACTTTATGAACATTCTAAATATACAGTAAATGTGTGTTTCTTGTTTAAATGCACACTGACAAAAATTGAAAATACAGGTTTGGGATTTTTTTCAGCTTGAACATTTTGTCAATAATGATGAAATTTTACCAATATATATTTGACATTTTTTAAACACAAAATAAACATTTTTTAAAATATATGGTGAACATCTTTTTAACCACACATTGAACATTTTAAAAATACATGTGTAACATTTTTTAAATACATGACGAGTATTGTATAAATATGTTGAACATATTTTAAATATGTAGTAAACATTTTACAAATACACAGTAATAAAATTAAATATATGTTGAACATCCTTTAATCACACTTTGAACATTTCAGATATACATTTATAACATTTCTTAAATACATGGTGAATATTTTATAAATATGTTGAACATATTTTAAATACATAGTAAAAAATACAGTAAATATTTTTAACACATGATGAACTTTTCTAAAATGTATGTTATATTTTACCTAAATGAATAGACAAAATAATAAATAAATAAAACGTGAAAAACAAAAAAGAAACAGATAGAATTTTAAGAACTACATGTGTTAAGGTGAGACTATCGGCCCGATGTTGACTAGAGCTCTGATAGGACGCCTGCGAGCATCAAATTGTTGAGCCTTAGCACAGGGCTCAGCCCAACTGGGGCGCCACAACACTGTACTATCCGGTTCACTGTGGCGAAGGGTTTTTGGTCAGTTTTCTTTCAAGAAATATTTTAATAGATTATTAACTGAAATATTAAAACAGTGGAATTTTATTATACGCTGATTTTTTTAAATACGTATTGAATATTTTTGTAATTAACATCGAACATGTTCTTAATATAAGATGAATCTTTTCTAATGCAAGATGAATCTTTTGTAATATGCAGTGACCATATTCTAAATACAGTGATTTTTCTGTGAAAATACGTTGAGCAATTTTTATATACACATTGAACATTTTCCTAATATAACATGAATATTTTTATAATGCACGATGAAGTTTTATATAATAGACGGTAAAATATTTCTTAATACACGATGAACATTTATCTAAAACACGATGTGCTTTTTCGTATAATACAAAAAAGAAAGAAGTAAAAAACAGAAGGAAAAACTCAGGAAAACATAAATAAGAGAATGAAAGAAGAGTGAAATAAAAAAACCTGAAATTAGAAAAAGGAAGATAAAAACTAAAAGAAAAACTTTCTTTTGAGGGGCACTAAAAGAAAAACTATTACCAAAAGAAACAAACGGACGCGAAGACGGGAACTGGGCTAACCCATGATGTCGCGTTGTGGGCGTCGCCCCAACTATTTGCCACCTACAGGCGGCATAAAGGATTGGCCATTGTTGACTATCACGTCATGAGCAGGACTGGCCATTGTTGGGACTTGGGACCGGTCCATGTGGAGTGTGTAGGCGAGTGAGACTAGTAACGCACAATATCAACTCAAAGGGGGCAAAAGAAGTAACGCGCTATAGATGAGTAAGCTGGATTGCCTCAAGAAAAACAAAGATGAGTAAGCTGGATCATGTGTGCCGCCCACTATCGGCTAAGAGCATTTCCAAGATGGTATGACGTATTTTACTTACATCACCAAAAAATGGTTGGAGTAGAATATATATCACCAAAGATGTCGAACTTCAGCAAATGATGTAAAATAAGGCAGCCGCACGACAGCCGCTCCAATAGATGATGTAAAAAATAGGCCATAACAACACAATAGCAACCAACAGCAACACTACAGCGGCACATATTCAAATCAAAATTATCCTAGTTTTTGCAGACCATCACACACATAATGAACAATATGTCAAATTCAACATCAACGTAGCAAAAGCATGGTCTCATAGTGCATCATAGCAAACATAGATCATGTTCAACAAATAAAAGTGCCCATAAACATAGATCATCATAGCAACACTACAACGGCACATATTCAAATCAAAATTATCCTAGTTGTTTGCTTTCTTTCCGGTGTTGCCTCTTCTTGTTAGTTCCTAACGTCGCATTTGTGAGGATCCGTTCGACTACATCCATTTGTCTTCTTCATGGACTCATTCTTCTTCCTTGCGGGATCTCAGGCAAGATGACCATACCCTCGAAATCACTTCTATCTTTGCTTGCTAATTGTTCGTTCTACCGCTATGTCACGCTACCTACCACTTGCTATATCATGCCTCCCATATTGCCATGTCAAGCCTCTAACCCACCTTCCTAGCAAACCGTTGTTTGGCTAAGTTACCGCTTTGCTCAGCTCCTCTTATAGCGTCGTTAGTTGCAGGTGAAGCTGAAGTTTGTTCCATGTTGGAACATGGATATGTTGGGATATCACAATATCTCTTATTTAATTAATGCATCTATATACTTGGTAAAGGGTGGAAGGCTCGGCCTTATGCCTGGTGTTTTGTTCCACTCTTGCCGCCCTAGTTTCCGTCATACCAGTGTTATGTTCCTTGATTTTGCGTTCCTTACGCGGTTGGGTGTTATGGGAACCCCTTGACAGTTCACTTTGAATAAAACTCCTCCAGTAAGGGCCAACCTTGGTTTTACATTTGCCTAACAACCTAAGCCTTTTTCCCTTGGGTTTCCGGAGCCCGAGGGTCATCTTTGTTTTAACCACCCCCCCCTAGGGGGGGGGCAGTGCTCCTCTGAGTG
Organism: Triticum urartu; assembly: GCF_003073215.2. Taxonomy (NCBI): domain Eukaryota; kingdom Viridiplantae; phylum Streptophyta; class Magnoliopsida; order Poales; family Poaceae; genus Triticum; species Triticum urartu. Next base: position 677,952,456 of record NC_053028.1, read on the forward strand.
TTGGTCCAAAACAGAGCCACTTGCAGTGCCACCTCGGGAAAACTTGAAGGTTGGTTTTAGCTGTACATACTGTTCATCCGGTGTGCCCTAAGAACGAGATATGTGCAGCTCCTATCGGGATTTGTCGGCACATCCGGGCGGCTTTGCTGGTCTTGTTTTACCATTGTCGAAATGTCTTATAACCGGAATTCCGAGACTGATCGGGTCTTTCCGAGAGAAGGACGAATATCCTTCATTGACCGTGAGAGCTTGTGATGGGCTAAGCTGGGACACCCCTGCAGGGTATAAACTTTTGAGAGCCGTGCCCGCGGTTATGTGGCAGGTGAGAATTTGTTAATATCCCACTACTAGGGAAAACCTTATACACAAAATCTTAGCAGCAGCGCGGCATAAAAACAGGCGCTGCTGCTAAGTAGTAGCAGCGCGGCTATGGAAAGCTCGCTACTGGTGCAAACTTAGCAGTAGCGCGTGACGCTTAAACCGCGCTGCTACAAAAATCCACCGACAGTACACAATGACATAAGTTTACCAGTAGCGCGGCGCTAGGGAGCCCGCTAGTGCTAATGCCATAGTACCATCGTGCTTTTTTGTCACCCCGCTGCTGCTAATTTTGAAATTGTGCACAGGGTTGGCCCGTTTAGCAGTAGCGCGTGATAGGAAAGCGCGCTGTTGCTACGCTCTTAGTAGCAGCGCGCTTTCTCTCCCGCGCTACTGCTAAGACGCAGCACCCACCACCTTTTCCACCTCCCCCTCCCCATCTCCTCTCCTCCCTTTCCCCTACCTCCCACATCCTCCCTCTCTCACTCTTCTTCTTCCTCAATACTTCTCCCCCATTACTCTCCCTCTTCTACCTACCTTTCTCTCTCTTCATTACTCCTAGCTATAACTACACCACCTCCATTAATTCATCTCCTTTCTCTTTTTCCTCCCCCCTCCACTAGTTGAAGTTGTCTCCTCCCAAATTAGCTAGCTAGGTACATGTAGCATTTAGTTAAGTGACCTATTTGCCCCCTAACTAGATCTTTCTTTGTCAAGAAGAGCTTTGTGCTCGATCTCAAGATAGAGGTGTGATTAATATTTCATGCTTTTGCAAAATGGAAATATGTTTATGCATGTGTGTGATATTTTTATGGAAATTGTGTGTGTGGCATGAGTTGACGCCAAATTGTGCATTTGAGTTGCCTATGTTTTGCCGAAATGTCGATTTATTTCCGTTTCGGCGAATTCCGGGCAAATTCTAGATCTATATATGCCCTATTTTTAAGGAAGGTCATGCCAAATTTTTGTATGACTTTGATGAATGCATGCATTTTTATAATCAATTTGTTTATTATTACCGTGCAGAGTTGACGATGGTCAGTGGAACGATGGTGGACAGGTGGTTGCGGTCGGCGGTGCAGGACATGAAGGAAAATAACCTGACAGAGGTTTTATGTCCGTGTCGAAAATGCAAAGGAATAGTTTGGCTTGACCCCCATGTCGATGGTCGTGTCGAAGCGCACCTGCTCATGACTGGTTTCATGGATGGCTATACTCGGTGGATAACTGAAGATGAGGATGGCGATGTTGAGGATGCCGACGGGGCAGGCAATGATGACACGGGGCAAGACGAAGAGATGATCGATAATGGCGGCGGGGAAGAGGCCGGACATGGCGGCGGAAAAGGGGCCGGACATGGCGGCGGAGAGAACGACATGGACTCCACGCAGCAGAGTTCGTCGGTACTAAGTTCAATCGTGCGGGACCCTCATGTTCAAGCATTGCTTCGCAAGGAGACGATCACTGAGAGAGCTGCTTCTAGAGAGGAGGCTAAACTGGAGCAACTGGTGGTAGACTCGAACACTCCATTGTATGATGGTTGCAATCCTGAGGTGACCCGCTTGAGTTTCACGCTCCAAGTACTGAAGACGAAGGCTAAAAACAAATGGACCGACACTAGCCTCGATGAACATCTCAAGTACCTAAAGGATGTTCTTCCCGAGGGTAATCTATGTCCTAGTAGTGTTGATGAGGCCAAGAAGATCGTGTGCCCTCTTGATCTGCCACACGTTAGATACCATGCATGCATCAACGATTGCATAATTTATCAGAAGGAGCACGCGGAAAAAATAAGTTGTCCGGTGTGCAATGCTTCTCGATACAAGAAGGCCGGGAAGAAATGTCCCCAGAAAGTGGTATGGTACTTACCGATCACTCCCCGTCTCCAGAGGTATTTTGTAGATCCCAAGGAAGCAAAGCTAATGTGCTGGCACGCGGAGAGGAAGAAGCCCAACGATGGAGATGATCCGAAGCTGAGACACATCAAGGATGGAAGCCAGTGGAGAGCGTTGAACAGCTTCTATCAGTATTTTGAATGTGATGCAAGGAACATCGTGCTCGGCGCGTGTACCGATGGCATGAATCCATTTGGCAACCAGAGTACCAACCATAGCACATGGCCCGTGTTTGTATGGATGTACAACCTCCCCCCTGGTTGTGCATGAAATCGAAGTACATTCACATGAGCATGCTTATTCAAGGGCCGAAACAACCAGGAAATAATATTAATTTGTATCTGGGGCTACTTCAGGAGGAGTTAGACACGTTATGGAAAACACCGGCCAAGACATGGGACGCCAGCAAAGGCGAGTATTTCAACATGAGAGCCGCGCTGATCACGACAGTGCATGACTATCTTGGTTACGAATATGTGGCAGGCCAGGTGTGCCATGGATATTGCGGATGCACGCGGTGCATGGATGATACGACGTCTCAGCAGCTAACGTCAAGGAAAGATGGCGTGTCTGGGAAAATCGTGTACATGGGGCATCGAAGATGGCTCGAACAGGACGACCCGTGGAGAAACCGTGGAGATCTATTCAATGGTCACGCTGAGCATCGAGGACCTCCACTTAAGCGGAGCGGTGCCGAAATCGATGAGCTGTTGAAAAACTGGAAGGAGTGCCCCGCGCCGGGAAAGACGATGAGAAAGGCGCCGGAGCCGCTGCTGAAGGTATGGAAGACGAGGTCTGTGTTCTGGGACTTGGAGTACTGGCACAAACTTGATACACCTCATTGCCTTGATCAAATGCATATATGTAAGAATGTCCTTGAGAGCTTGCTCGCAACACTGATGAACATGCCGGATAAGACCAAGGATGGGCCGAAGGCAAGAAAAGACTTGCAAGATTTGAAAATCAGGGAAGATTTGCACATGCCGCCCCGTAAAATGTCAGACGAGACAGAGACGGAGACAGAGGCACAGGAGAAGAAGGGCAAGAAAATAAAGAATGAGGATTATTTCCCCCCTTCTTGCTTCACCTTAAGTCAGGCTGAGATCAATCAATTCTTTAAGTGCCTTACCGGAGTCAAAGTTAGTTCCAGTTACTGTGGCAAGATAAGTAGATATCTAGACACGGACAAGAAAAGGTTCAGCGGGATGAAGTCTCATGACTGTCATGTGATGATGACGCAGATATTACCTGTTGCCCTTAGAGGGATAATGGACAAGCACGTCCGTGACACGCTTATTGGTCTCTGCAACTTTTTCGACGTCATCTCTCGAAAGTCGATCAGTGTGAAGCAGCTCCGAAGGCTACATGAAGAGATAGTTGTGATACTGAATGAGCTTGAGATGTACTTCCCGCCCGCGTTCTTTGACGTGATGGTGCATCTGTGTGTCCATATTGTGGATGACATAATAGACCTGGGGCCGTCATTCCTGCACAACATGATGCCATTTGAGAGGATGAATGGGATCATCAAAGGATTCGTTCGTAACATGTCCCGTCCGGATGGAAGCATCGTCCAGGGCTATTTGACACAAGAGTGCATCTCTTTCTGTGAGAATTTTCTATATGGCGCAGACCAGCCGCCTGGTGTTAGTGTTGGTTTGCCCGTTAACAAGCACGATGGGAGGCTCGAAGGAGAAGGTCACTGCAACGGTCGCAGGGAACTGCACGTGGCATACTCAGATCGACTTAGCGACTTTGACAGAGCAAACTTGGTAGTACTACAACACCTAGACGAGGTAGATCCTTTTGTGGCACTGCACAAAGAAATTATTGCAAAGAAGTATCGTGACCGGGGGGTATGCAGGACGGACGCCGAAGTTACTAGAGAGCACAACTCCACTTTCCTGCATTGGTTCAAAGAGCATATTATTGCTAATCCCCCGGAGGAGGGCTCTAAGGATGGATTGCTCATATACGCCTTAGCACATGGCCCCTCGCCCAACCTCGTAACCTATCAGGCATATGATATCAACGGATACACGTTCTACACAGAGGCCAAAGATATGGACAGTGATGAATATCAGAACTCAGGGGTGACGATGGAATGCATGACCGGCAGCAACAACGGCGCAACTGAACGATTTTATGGAAGGGTCGAGGAGATCTGGGAGCTTGACTACTCTGGACTACACAACACGACGTTGACACGTGTCAGATGGGCTAAGAATGTCGAAAGAGAAAGCCGGATTTTCACTACCATGACTATACCCGACGCCAAGAGCGCTACCGTGAACGCTATCGCAAAAAACGAGCCATGGATACACGCTAAGCACGTGACACAATGCTTCTTCATAACCGACCCATGCAATCCCAGTCGTGTTGTCGTGAGGAAAGGCAAAAGAAACATCATTGGAATGGATGGAGTCGCCAACGAGGAAGACTATGATCAGTACGGCAACCCAATGAGGGAAGATGACGATGATGATGAAGTATACGTCAAAAGAAGAATCAATACTACATTACCAAAGAAAAATCGTACTCCATGGAAAAAGGCAAAGTCACAATGAGGGGCTCAATTATTCTTCGACAAACAAGAAGGGAAAGAAGCTGACTCAAAAACGAAAACGTCAGCGCTGAGGAATCGGTCAAATGATATAATATATATATATATATATATATATATATATATATGTTCCTATTTTGTATACACACTTAATTAGCCATTATTATGCATGGGTCCAATGATGTAATATATATATGTTCCTATTTTATATACACACTTAGCCATTATTATGCAAGGGTCCAATGATGTAATATATATGTTCCTATTATGCTGAAGAAAAGAAAAAAAGGGAAACTGGTTATAGCAGTAGCGCTTTAGTGAAAAAGAGCTACAGCTAGTCAAGGTAGCAGTAGCGGTTTCTGCAGAAAATCGCTATAGTTGCTCGTAATAGTAGTAGCGCGTTTCGTGAAAACGCGCTACTGCTACGCCCACTTAACCCAAAATTCTCCCTCTCCCTGCTTCATCCCGTCTCTTTTCCCCCAAATCCCCACTCTCTCTTCCCCGGCCCCGTCGCACCGCCGCGCCCGCCCCCGACCCCGCCGCCCCCGACCCAGGCGCGCTCGCCCCCGGCGCCGGCGCTCGCCCCGGACCCGTCGGCCCTCGCCTCCCTCCTCTGCTTCCTCCCCTCCCAACCTCTGCCGTCGTCGGGCCTGCCTCCTCGCCTTGCACCCTCTGTAAACCACCCCCCCTCTCTCTCTGCTAGCTAGGGTTAATTTAGTTAGGTTTTAGTTATGTTAATTAGGTTATCTATTTAGTTATGAATTTAGATAGGTTTCAAAATTTGCTGAATTTATATGCAAATTTGAACTGGACATGTGATATGTGGATATGTCATGTTTTGGACATGTCATGTTTTGGTAAATGATCCGAGTTGCCTATGTTACGCCGGAATGTTGATTCATTTCCGTTCCGGTGAATTTCAGGCGCTCGATATGTCCATTTTTTAGGAAAGGTCATGCCGAAATTGTCCTCGTGCCTTATCATCCAAAGTAAGTCAGTTTCGAACAACCCTTTCATACATTTCAATCATTCCTTCTCTCTCTATGGGTAATAATTTGAGGTGTCTTTTCCCCGCAGCAACGGGCACGCCGTCCTTATCGTTCTTTATCCGCAAGTCTCCCACGCCGTGTATTTTGACCCTTCCAGAGACTACGAGAAAAAAGATGGGTTTCGCGCATAAAACTAACTTCTCCTGCATCCAAGTCCCAAAACCAAGCAAGAAGGATGGATTCTACATCCTCCATCTCATGATTCAGTTCAACACGGATCACCAAAAGCTTCGCATGAGAAGCAGAAATGATGATCATATCCACAAGTGGCTAGAATCTCATGGAGAAGCGGATTATAAACTTAGAGATGACTTCTTTCGCATCCAAAGCGACATTGCGACGATCATCATGAAAGAAGTCGTCGATGAGAAGGGGATGTTCCACCACGGCCCTATATCGCGAGCTGACGTCCGAACTCGCATAGGCATGCAACGTCTAGACCTCACGCCGTTCAAGAAGCTAGGGTCCATCCTCGATGATATGGAAGGATGGAACTTCTAGTGATTTATGATGCCGATGATGATGATATGTGTCGGTTGAACTTGTATACTATTTGTAGTGATGCAACTTTGTGATGTCCATGATCCCTAGTTGCATCTAGTTGCTAACCCTTTCTTTTTCGGTGTTCTCTAGTATATTTTGTTGCATATATATGATTGTACATCCTCTTCATGAACATGCATCTCTAACAGGTACCTAGTTTCTTGATGGCGAGATGGAACTGCTATGTCGTGTACAAAGGGAAGGTTCCGGGGGTGTACAACGAGTGGCAATGAGTGTCAGGCGCAAGTGAATGGGTTCTCGGACGCCAGCCATAAAGGCTTCAAAAACAGACAAGAAGGAGAAGCTAGTTACTTGAGGTTCACGCTAGCGCGAGAGAGGACTCGTAACCGCCATCTCATGTACTGCATAGTTCCGCTCTCACTCATAGTGATAGCTCTTCTCGCGTATACCTTTGTTTAGATGGATGACGTTGTAGTTGCAAGTATTCGAGACTTGCATGTATCGCTATTTTCGAGATGATGACAAGATACCACTTTGTGTTGGATGATGATTATGACGAGACTATTTGTATGTATATGCTATGATTACATTTGTGGTCTCGCAGGCATTTGTATGTGTATCATGATGACATTTGTATGTGCTAAAGATTCTTCTATAAAGCCTGTTCAAATACAAAACAAATATGCCGAAAAAACAAAAAACTACTAAAATTAGCAGTAGCGAGTGGAGAAAAGTTAGCAGCAGCGCGGTTGTAGCAGTAGCGCGCACAGGGGAAGCGCGCTATAGCTATTAGCAGCAGCGAGGTTCCTTTAAGCGCGCTGCTGCAACACTTGTGTAGCAGTAGCGCGGGTGGACCAGCGCTACTGCTATACGTTAGCTGTAGCGCCTTATTAGTAGCGCCGGCCCCCGCGCTACTAAAAGGCCGAAAACCCGCTGCTGCTAGGCTTTCTAGTAGTGTCCGGTTGTAGAGAACTTGACACTTAACTTAATTAAAATTAATCAACCACGTGTGTAGCCGTGATGGTCTCTTTTTGGCGGAGTCTGGGAAGAGAACACGGTTTCGTGTTATGCTTGAACGTAAGTAGCTTCAAGATCACTTCTTGATCACTTATAGCTTCTCGACCATGCGTTGCTTCTCTTCTCGCTCTTATTTGCGTATGTTAGCCACCAAATATGCTTAGTGCTTGCTGCAGCTCCACCTCATTACCCTATCCTACCCATAAGCTTAAATAGTCTTGATCTTGCGGATCTGAGATTGCGGAGTCCTCGTGACTCACAGATACTTCCAAATAGTTGCAGGTGCCAATGATACCAGTGCAGGTGACGCAACCGAGCTCAAGTGGGAGCTCGATGAAGATCTTGATCATTGTGTTGTGTCTTTTCCGGTTGATCAGTAGTGGAGCCCAGTTGGGACGATCGGGGATCTAGCATTTGGGGTTGTCTTCTTTTATTTTGGTTCCGTGTCGGACCTTTGATTGTATTTTGGATGATGTATGAATTATTTATGTATTTTGTGACCACTAGTAGAAAAAGGGTCAAATGTGAAGCACATTAGTGACGGTTTGAATTTGAGCCGGCACTAATGTGTACATTAGTGCCGGTTCCAACGGCTAGCCGGGCCGCTCTCATTAGTACCGGTTCGTGGCGAACCTTTAGCACCGGTTCGTGCCACGAACCGGTACTAAAGTGAGTGGTGGCAGGATGTTGTCAGTCTGGGGCCCCTCCAGCACCTTTAGTACCGGGTCATATCACGAACCGGTACTAAAGGTCGTCCTACATAGACCCTTCGTCCACCCGAGCTCGCTCTGTTCTTCCCCTTTCCCCTCTCCTCTCTGTTCTTTTCCCTCTTCCTCTCAAGCTCATCACACATTTTGCCCAAGATTTGAAGGCCCCCATCCATTCAAATGATCACAAAGGTTAGCAACTCTTTCCTTTCATCTCTCATTGCTAGATTAGCTCGTGCAATGCTTTATATAGTGATTGATTTTTGAGTTTAGTAATTTGGAAGGAATTATATATATGTGCTAGTATTTGATTTATATGCAATTTGAGGTCAAAAATAACACTTAGTTTTGCATATGTAGGTGTGGTTTACTTAGTACCTTCTAAATCTCCGCCGTAAGCACCGTCGATCGCTCGCAACGTCCCGTCGCCGGCACCACCTTGTGGTGAGCCTCTTGTTCATGAAGTTTTATATAAAAAAAAATGATGTTTGTGTGATTTGGATATATAGTTACTCGTATAATTATGTTACCCATACGTTGTTTGTTATGCATAGTGCCATGGTTTTGATATCCGTCCCCGTCGGCCCTCGTCCGGGTTATGATTCGGATGTGGTATATTGTCTTTTAGAACTATTCATTGCATTTCGTGTTTATGATAAATTATGCCCATCAAGTTGACATAGATATTTGTATGTAGGAGGTAGTTGAACCTGAAATTCCAACCGACCCTATTATCGAGAGGTTAAATTTAGTTGAAAGAGAAAACGAGGATTTGAAGGAAAAATTGAAAAGAATTGAGGGGGAGAAGATGGAATTGGAGTTGCATGTTGCCGATGTCGTCGATGATCACAAGATTAAGATGGAGAAAATGCGCTTGAAGATTACAAAGATTAGAAAATATGCCATTCATAGTGAGGCTTGGTATCATTATGTTGTTGGATCAATTGTTACCTTAGTTGCGATCTTGATTGCATTTGTTGTTGCATTTAAATTCTTTAGCTAGAGAGTTATTTGTTTGTTGCATTGAAGTGTTGTATGCTCTTTATGTATGAACTTTATGTATTGTATTAATTTGATGTTTTCGGTGCTATGTATTGAAGATGAGCCGGCAATGGATGTACGATGACTGATGCTCTCCCGAGTTCATTAATGGCGTGCATACTTTTCTGCTTGCGGCTGATGCAAACAAGCGAGCGGATGGTTTTATGCATTGTCCGTGTGCTGGCTGTAAGAATGGTCACAATTACGTCAAGAACCATTCACGTCCACCTGTTTGAGTCCAGTTTCATGCCCCACTATAATGTTTGGACCAAGCATGGAGAAAGAGGGGTTATGATGGAAGACAATGAAGAAGAAGAGGACGACGACAGCTATCCTGGCCATGGGTTCCCTGAATACGATGATACAACAATGAGGGAAGAAGCTGAGCCGGTAATGCGGGAAGAAGCTGAGCCGGCAATGCGGGAAGAAGCTGAAGAAGAGGCATCGGATGAGCCCGTTGATGATCTAGGTCGGGCCATTGCCGATGCAAAGAGAAACTGCGCAAGTGATTTGGAGAAGAAGTTGCAGCGCATGTTAGAGGATCACAAAAAATTGTTGTACCCGAATTGTGTAGGTGACAAGAAAAAGCTGGGCACCACACTGGAATTGCTACAATGGAAGGCAGAGAATGGTGTATCTGACAAGGGATTTGGAAAGTTGCTGGTAATGATAAAGGATATGCTTCCAAAGGACAACGAATTGCCCGAGAGTACGTACCAAGCAAAGAAGGCTGTCTGCCCTCTAGGGTTAGAGGTGCAGAAGATACATGCATGCCCTAATGATTGCATCCTCTACCGCGGTGAGTACGAGGATTTGAACGCTTGCCCGGTATGCGGTGCATTGCGCTATAAGATCAGCCGCGATGACCCTGGTGATGTCGAGGGCAAGCGCCCCAGGAAGAAGATTCCTGCCAAGGTGATGTGGTATGCTCCTATAATACCACGGTTGAAATGTTTGTTCCAAAACAAAGAGCATGCCAAGGCGATGCGATGGCATAGAGAAGACCGTAAGAAAGACGGAAAGTTGAGAGTACCCGCTGACGGGTCGCAGTGGAGAAAAATCGAAAGAAAGTACGGGAAGGAGTTTGCAGATGACGCAAGGAACGTATGGTTTGGTCTAAGCGCAGATGGCATTAATCCTTTTGGGGAGCAGAGCAGCAACCATAGCACCTGGCCTGTGACTCTATGTTTGTATAACCTTCCTCCTTGGTTGTGCATGAAGCGGAAGTTCATTATGATGCCAGTGCTCATCCAAGGCCCTAAGCAACCTGGCAATGACATTGATGTGTACATAAGGCCATTAGTTGAAGAACTCTTACAACTGTGGAATGGAACAGGTGTACGTGCGTGGGATGAGCACATGGGGGAATAATTTGACCTAAAGGCGTTGCTGTTTGTGACCATCAATGATTGGCCTGCTCTGAGTAACCTTTCAGGACAGACAAACAAGGGATACCACGCATGCACGCACTGTTTGGACGATACCGACAGTATATATTTGGCTAATTGTAAGAAGAATGTGTACCTGGGACATCGTCGATTTCTTCCGAGCAGGCATCTCGTAAGAAAGAAAGGCAAGCATTTCAAAGGTGAGGCGGATCACCGGACAAAGCCTCGCCACCGTACTGGTGCTGATGTACATGATATGGTCAAGGATTTGAAGGTGGTCTTTGGAAAGGGTCCTGGTGGACAACCTGTTCCGAATGACGCTGAGGGACGCGCACCCATGTGGAAGAAGAAATCTATATTTTGGGACCTGCCCTATTGGAAAGACCTAGAGGTCCGCTCCGCAATCGACGTGATGCACGTGACGAAGAATCTTTGTGTGACCCTGCTTGGCTTCTTGGGCGTGTATGGGAAGACAAAAGATACACCTGAGTCACGGGAGGACCAGCAACGTATGCATGGAAAAGACGACATACATCAGGGTCATGCAAGCTACGCTCTTACCAAAGAAGAGAAGGAAATCTTCTTTGAATGCCTGCTTAGTATTAAGGTACCGTCTGGCTTCTCGTCGAATATAAAGGGAATAATAAACATGGCAGAGAAAAAGTTCTAGAACCTAAAGTCTCATGACTGCCACGTGATTATGACGCAACTGCTTTCGGTTGCATTGAGGGGGCTTCTATCGGAAAACGTTCGATTAGCCATTGTGAAGCTATGTGCATTTCTCAATGCAATCTCTCAGAAGGTAATCGATCCAGAAATCATACCAAGGTTAGAGAATGATTTGGTGCAATGTCTTTCAGTTTCGAGTTGGTGTTCCCACTATCCTTCTTCAAGATCATGACGCACGTTCTAGTTCACCTATGCGAAGAGATTAACGTTTTGGGTCCTGTATTTCTACACGATATGTTCCCCTTTGAGAGGTTCATGGGAGTCTTAAAGAAATATGTTCATAACTGTGCTAGGCCAGAAGGAAGCATCTCCAAGGGCCATGAAAATGAGGAGGTCATTGAGTTTTGTATTGACTTTATTCCTGACCTTAAGCCGATTGGTGTTCCTGAATCGCGGCATAAGGGCAGACTGGATGGAAAAGGCACGCTAGGAGGGGAACAAATAATATGTATGGACCGACATTCTCTCACTGAAGCACACTACACAGTTCTACAGAATTCCGCCTTGGTGGCTCCGTATATGGATGAACACAAGAATTTGCTACGCTCCAAACACCCGGAGCGGACTGATGACTGGATTACACGTGAACAAACCAGGAGTTTCGCCAGTTGGTTGCAGACAGGTACCATGCATGACACCTCTATTGAAGATGACCTGTACTTGATGTCCCAGTTACCATCTTCGAATATAATGACTTTCAAAGGGTACGAGATAAATGGTAATACATTTTACACGATCGCCCAAGATAAGAAGAGCACCAACCAAAACAGTGGTGTCCGCTTTGATGCAGAAACCAAGACAGGAAAGGAAACATATTATGGTTATATACAGGACATATGGGAACTTGACTATCGACGTGGTTTGAAGGTCCCTTTGTTTCGGTGCAAATGGGTCAATATGACACGAGGCGGGGTAACGGAAGACCCGCAGTACGGAATGACAACAGTGGATCTCAATAATCTTGCGTATGCAGACGAACCATTCGTCCTAGCCAATGATGTGGCACAGGTTTTCTATGTGAAGGACATGTCTACCAAGCCAAGAAAAAGAAAAGATAAGGAAGCGAATGCATCGTACGATGAGCCAAAGCGGCACATAGTTCTTTCTGGGAAGAGAAACATCGTGGGAGTGGATGACAAGACAGACATGTCAGAAGATTATGAAAAGTTTGATGAAATTGCTCCATTCACAGTGAATATTGACCCGAGCATCCCGTTAAATGATGAAGATTTTCCATGGTTACGACGCAAAGGGACACACGCGAAGAAAAAGTTTCACACCCAAAGATCTGGGATGTGATCGGCTTCACTATCATCACTTTCTTTTGTGTTTCACACCCAGGAGGGAATCTCTGTAATAGTTAGGGTAGTTATGTGTTTTGGCATTTGAAACGCGAAGACATTTTATGTGCAAACAAATTCTTTCATGCCTTTACTGATTTTTAAAGTTAAGTTATTCACAAACTAGTGATTCACACTAATTTCAAATAATTCAAAATTTAAACTATTCAAATTTGAAAACTATGAGCACTAACAGAAAGTTTGCAATTTTTTGTACCTAAAGCAAAAATATTCACAAAGAAACTCTAAATACACAGGAAAAACAACTAAAAAATAAATAAAGCAAAAAAAGCCCGCCTAGTGGGCCAGAGCGGCCTGCATACGACTAGAAACCCAACCTGTTGTTGGGCCAGGATGCAGGCCCGCAAAGGCCCAGTAGGCCCACAAGGCAGCAAAGAACATGTAGGCCCAGTAGGCCTGCTTTGGAGAGGAGCTCGAGAGAGCTACCGCACGGGGGTTTATAAACCAGTGCGGACGCCCCTCGGCTAGCGAGGTGGGACTAAACTTGCCGCACAGCACCTTGCCAGCGCACCCCCTTTAGTATCGGGTGGTGGCTCCAACCGGTACTAAAGGCCCCCCCTTTAGTACCGGTTGGAGCCACCAACCGGTACTACCGGTTGGTGGCTCCAACCGGTACTAAAGGTCCATCCTATATAACTAAACACTTCAAAAATTTCAGTTTCTCATCTGCTTCTTCTCCTCTGCCCCATCGCCCGCCGCCCCCGTCTCCATATCCCTCGTCGCCGCCCCGTCCCCGTCGTCGCCGCCCAGTCGTCCCCGTCCCCGTCGTCACCGCCGCGCCGTCCCGGCCCATACCGCGCGTCGTCCCCGTCCCCGTCGTCGCCGCCCCGGCCCATCCCCGTCGTCGCCGCCCCGGCCCTTCCCCCGCGTCGCCGCCCTGTCCCTGTCCCCGTCGTCGCCATCCCCGTCGTCGCCACGCCCGTCGCCGTCCCCGTCGCCGCCCCCCGTCGCCTCTCGCCTCGCCGGTGAGCACACACACACACATACATTTTTTTAGTTTTTTAGTTATAGAAATAGTTATAAAAATGTTAGAAATTTTTCTTTTTTTAGTTATAGAAATAGTTAGTTATATAGCATTGTTAGAAATGTTATAGAAAAGTTAGAATTGTTAGGAATTTTTCTGTTTTTTAGTTATAGAAATAGTTATAAAAAAGTTAGAAATTTTTCTTTTTTTTAGTTATATAAATATTAGAAATGTTATACAAATGTTAGTTATATATATAGAAATGTTATAATTTTTTCTGTTTTTTAGTTATAGAAGTATTAGAAATGTTATAGAAATGTTAGTTATATAGCATTGTTAGAAATGTTATAGGAATGTTAGTTATACAGAAATTTTAGAAATTTTAGTTATCAAAATCCAATCATTAAAAAAATGTTACTTTTTGCGGGCATATAGCTAGTATTTGTTCTCGACGATGCCCGGCCCGCATCCTCGCCGTCGACCCGTCCGCGATGACGTCCGGGTGACCCATGTCCGGGACTGGGCTCCACCGGGCTGGCACTGGGAGGTGCTGCCTGGAGGGGCGCGCCGCTTGATGAGGAACCCGGCCCCGGTCGTCGACCCTGATCTTGTTTGGTGGCGTTCGCATGGGCCAGTTTTGGTGCGGAGGGAGCCGGCCTCGCCGGAGGTGGTACGTCGCCGTGTCAGGGAGGAGGACGAGCACGTCTATCGCTACATGGTTGCATTAGAGGGCGGCAGGTTCTCCAATACCTGGCAGTTTCTTCAGGGATCTCACTTCAGCTATGATCCTGTGAGGGTTCCTTCTCTTTGGGTGTCCACCGCCCGCGCCGCATGATCCGACGATGTATTTGAGATTATATCTATTATTCGAGACGATGTATTCGAGATTATATCTATTATTCGAGACGATGTATTCGAGATTATATCTATTATTCGAGACAATGTATTCGAGATTATATCTATTATTCGAGACGATGTATTCGAGATTATATCTATTATTCGAGATGACGTATTTGAGATTATATTCGATGATGCTTATTATGTACTATGATTGATTCGGTTTTTCCTTATTAATTTGATTGCATCCATGCATTGTAATTTGAATATATTTCTTTTGGATTAGTTAAACAAAACCTATGGCGGACAATACCGACAGAGAGGGAGAAGAGGCCTTGTTCAATATCATACGCAATCCTCGCGGGCCAGATGATGATCAGAATGAAGAAGATTATGACGGCTCCGAATATCTAAACAACACCGGGGAGGGTGATATGATATTCGATCGCGACGACCGAATTGATGAAGTCATGAACTATGAACATGACGAAGAAAATGTTGATCTTGAAACAACAAAGACCGGCGAGGTATATATATTTATATAAGCAGGCATCTGGTGATCATCACATGTTTTAAATGACTTGAAGATATATTAACGAATCTATCTTTCTTCTTTCAGCCATCCGGATCGAGCGAATCTTCAGGCAACAGGACGAAACGAGGCCCGAACAAAAAGTTGAAGGAGGGCGTAAAGTACAATATCGAGGCAATCAGACCTAATGGCGAACCATTCGCGCCTAAGAAGATTGCGAACAAGTTCGTTCGTCAGTGCAGAGTTCTTGTGAAGGACCAACTCCCGATCTCCCTTCAAGAATGGAGAGAGCCAGCAAAGCCACGTCCAGGAGTTACTTTTGTCGACGACAGACAAAAACATTTGCTTTGGGAAATGCTCATGGAACATTTCACCCTACCAGATCATTTCACAGATGCAGATGTGGAGAAAGTCAAGGACGCTGCTCTTAGGAAGATGGCGGTTGCATTCAAGAATCACAAGATTCGTGAATGGGCCAAGTACGTCAACGGAGGAAGGACGAATCCAGTATTCGAGGGAACACTAGAGAACCAAAGTGCTCATTGGGACGATTTCGTGAAATTCAAGGATTCGGAATTATCTAAGGAACGGTCGAGAATAAACAAGGCCAATGCCGCAAAAAAGGATAAGTTCCATAAGCTGGGGCCAGGTGGCTATGCGGTGGGAATGCCTAAGTGGGATAAGTCTGAGAAAGAGATGCTGGATGCAGGTGTCACTCCAGAAACATTGAGCTGGCCCCCTGGGTGCAGGACTTGGTTCTATGCGCATGGGGGGGAGTTGGACCCGAAGACAGGCAAAGTTTCCAAGAAGGCATGTCTGGACGGAGCCGAAGATAAGGTACTTGTTGCAATAGAAGAGGCTCGATCTGGGTTGTTCGAGCCGAATAGAGGGAACGACGAGCTTACGCATGCACTGGGAAATCCTGAACACCCACGAAGAACACGAGGCATCGGCGCTATTCCATGGTATGAGGGGTTTTCGGACTGGAACGCCGACTACAGAACCCGTGCGAGAAAGAAGATTGCGGAGGAGAAGAAGAGGAAGATGGAGGAGGAGCAGAGGAAGCTAGACTATGAACGCCTTCAAGGCCTAGAATCAGCGCACGCGGACTTGGCAATCAAATTCCAGCGGCAGCAGGAGCAGATCGACTCACTTAGCCAGCAAAGGGGGTCTCAGCAGCTAGCGGATGATCCACCAATGGATAGCACCGTCCCATCCATGCCGAGAAGCAGCGTGGGTTCCGCCCCGGGCGACGCATTGCTGGATAGCTACCCAGTGGATGACATCATGGAGAACACTAACTGCAAGCTACACTTCAAAATGAAGAACATATCCATGAAGGTGGCGGACGCCCTTGCTTTTACAAATCCCCCCGAGGCAACCTTCCATTGCAACCCGATTCCAGCGGGCTATGCTCGTGTCTTGGTTGATGAGGTGGTGGACCAATATTCGGGGCTAGAGCTTGACATTCCTGGAGGTGACGATGAGCACACACTAGGAGAGGCCAACCATCGTATCGTCCTATGGAGAAAGGATTGCATCATCTTTCGAAGGCCACCGACACCGCGTCATCCGACTCCTCGTCGCAGTCCGCCACCGAGTCAGCAGACTCCCGCTCCTCCAAGTCCACCAACGCATCAGGCCACTCCTCCTCCAAGTCCGGCAAAGCGTTAGGCCACTCCTCCTCCAAGTCCGGCACAGCTTCAGGCCACTCCTCCTCCAAGTCCAGCACAGCTTCAGGCCACTCCTCCTCCTCCAACTCAGCCACGTCAGCCATCTTCGCCGCCTCAGCAATCAGGGAAGAGAGCCGCCTCAGCTATGGTGCGTAGCAGTACAAGTTGAGGTAGTACTGCAGGTACAGGCGGAGGCAAGCGATTTCAATATGGTCCAAGCCTCGCGCCTCTTCCGCAGAGGCCTTACGACAAGTCCGAGGAGGAAAACGTAGCCATATCGAAGGCCGAGGTAGAAGCCCATTTTGCATCGAAACCGCCACCGCCGCCAAGGGAGAAAGTGCCTGTGGAAAAGATTGACCACTTCATTCGTATGGCTAGACCACCAGCTCCCAAGCCTGTTGACACAAACTATGAGCGCCACCTCAGGAAGTTAAATCGAGCACGTCTACAGAAAGAGGCGAGCTCGAGCTCGAGCAAATCAGCTGGCAAAAGGAGCGGTAAAACCGTTCCCCAGCTGGGAGAATAGGCGGCGCAATCAATCCCCCCGCTTGTTGTGCCAACAACACATGAGAGTAGGCGCGCCCAATATTATTGTGGGCAAACCGTTAACGTTCCCGGGGTGGGCGATGTGGTAATAACCGAGGAGCATATTGCGCAGGCTGAATCGATCGGGATCACTGTTGGACAACTCCTCGATATCGAGCCCATGTCTCCGACTAGAGAGGAGGAAATAAGACGGAAATATGCCCGGGGCCAACCTTTGGTCGAGCCAAAGGAGGTCAATAGGCTCCCAACGAGAATGTATGAATTGCATCAATGGTGCATGGACATTACCAAGATTTCCAATCGAGAGTCCCTCATGGTGAATGTCAACGAGGAGCATTACTACCATAAGAAAGCTGTGACCGTTGAGTATTCAAAACTTTTTCAGCTATACAATAAAGACGCACTCGACAAATCTATTGTCAGTTGCTATTGTCTATAAGTGTTTTCTTTCTGTAATTTAAGTCTCAAGCTAGCTGATCATTTTGATCAATCATTACCTGTACTTATCCTCACTATATTCTTTTCTGTGGTATTATGCAGTATGAAGATTTATGAAATGAAAAAAGGTGGACGCTATGGCATTGGGTTCGTTGACCCAAATACCATTAATGAATACACATGGAAAATAGATCCATATCACGCAAAATGTGTAGAGGAAAGCATGCTGCAGTTCTTCAAGGAACTCAAATACAATGAAGATATACTACTTCCTGACAACTTCCAGTGAGTCACACTGTCTTGTACTACAAATTCTGTTTTTCCCTACTAGCTATAGCTACATGTTTTTGCTTACATATGCCCGCTTAATTAAGACATGCAAATGTGTGTGCATGCAGATATCACTGGATCTTGTTAATCATTAGAGTTGATGAAGGAACAGTTGAAGTACTAGACTCGCTACTTAAGAAAGCAAGTGACTACACCATCGTGAAGGGGATAGTCAACATGTAATTTCAATCATTATTAACTATATCTCGGCCTATTTAATTAGTTCGTCATTTCCTGATAACAACTATTTAATAACCCATTTATTCATTTTCTTTGTCGACGGGCAGGGCTTGGGAAAAGTTCATCAGGGTCACTCCAGGCCCATGGAAACAAAGTCTGAAATGGTATCGACCCAAGGTAAGTAATTAAGTAGTACTAGCTAGCTGCCATCTCTTTATCATGCTTGATTAATTATTATCTGATCAAAATCCCATTCTCGTAAAGGCCCTGAAGCAGGCGCCGGGAAATGATCTATGTGCATACTACGTTTGCGAGAACATTCGCATGATGGCGTCCGAAAGGAGCAAATCTCAAAGACAGGAGTGGGTACGATATCGATTGTCAAAACACTATTCACAATTTTTACACCATTATCGATATCTAGTCACACAACTGATACACATGCATATTGATCTCCTTCTTAACAGTTCAAAGAGGTGCGGGACAAGCTCCTAGCACAGGACCATATAGAAGCAATTCAAGAAGAAATAGCGGGATTTTTGCTCGACCAAGTCATAGATCCCAAAGGAGAATACTATTACCCGCTACCGCCCCCATGAACCACTTCCAATTGTTATCGTGCTCCGAAGGCACCAATTAGCTAGGCTAATGCCACTGGCTCCGAAGGCACCAATTAGGAGAAATTGTATATATAGGAGTAGGATTTTCTACAAGTGCTTGCCACAGAACTAGTTAAGGGTTTCAACGGTGCAAAAGTTCTCAAAAATTCTGAAAAAAATACTGAACCAACACACCTATAATATAACATGATCCAATGGAGGGATTAAAAAAATATAACTGTATGTGTCCTGGACAAAAAAACAAATAGTTCAGTATATATTTATGTCACAATGAGCTGAAATGCTTATTATTTTTGTCGAGGACACAGATGCATATTTTAACAATCCCTCCGTTGAATCATCTTATTACATTAGAGAGATGCTCCCATATTTATTTCATATTTTTTGATAACTTTTGAACCGTTAGAAGTTTAGGGAAACTTAACTAGTTCTGTGGCAAGCTATGGTAGACACAGTTTTACCTATATATATACATGTGTGTATATATGTGTGAATTAATTAATGGTGGTTGTGAGACATTCGATGATATATATATATATATTATGATCGGTTCTACAAGAAATTATATTTATATATATGCATAACTTGTACAATATGTAGTATCGTAAAATACCAGCAAACGAAAAAGAATTAAATGGAAAACACAAAATTAAATTAAAAAGAAATCATAAACCCAAAAAAACCCAACATTTTAATACCGGTTGGTGACACCAACCGGTACTAAAGGGCTCCCTGCCCCCGAAGTTGGCTCGTGTCACGTGGTTGCCCTTTAGCACCGGTTCGTGCTGAACCGGTACTAAAGGGGGGGCCTTTAGTGCCTACATTTTAGCGCCGGTTACCAAACCGGCACTAAAGGGCCTTACGAACCGGTGCTATTGCCCGATTCTGCACTAGTGTGAAGTGGCGATTGTAAGCCAGCTCTTTATCCTTGTCTTATTCAGTACATGGGATGTGTGAAGATTACCCCTCTTACGACGAGCCTACCATGCGGCTATGCCTCTAAGTCGTGCCCTGGCACGTGGGAGATATAGCCGCATTGTGGGCCTTACAAGTTGGTATCAGAGCCATCCCCGACTTAGGAGCCCCCCTGCTTGATCGAATCGTTGACGTTGTTGAGTCTAGAACAAAATGTTTTGAGTCTTGGGATTATATATATATATATATATCGGAGAGTAGGATTCTTTTTACTCCTCAGTCCCTTCGTCGCTCTGGTGAGGCCTCCTGACGTAGAAGTTTTGACTCTCCTCCTCAAATTTCATGAAAAAAATAGGATCACGCGGGTATCTTGGAATCATTTCGATAGTCTTGTGACGAGAACATTGTTCTTGGTGCCTCCTGTCATTTAGGGGTTGTAGCAGTGTCCCGGGGAGTTGAGCTCCGAGGTGTTGTCATCACAATTTTATCGTTGCAATTCTGGAATACCTGAGTTTTGGCGACATCGAAAATCTCTTTTATGCAGTTGTTGGTGGGATAACCTCAACGCCACCCAGTATTGGGGCGGGAGTTCGGGAGTATTGCCATAACTCGTATAACAGATGCTTTTCGAAGGTTGAGGTACACGATTTCCGAAGGTTTCTTGGTTATGTGTTGAAGGATGGATACAGTTGGATGTAGGAATTGTTAGTTTGGGTGAGATATTATGCTTCCCCTGTATCCCCAATACCTGATTGCATAACCAGAAAGTTTCGGGAGTTTATAAGTGGGAATTCAAGTATCATGTAGGATATCTTTCCAACAGACACATGATACGATATGGGATCTATAATATGTTTGTTCCGGCTTATTTTGCAAGCCAATCCTTTGTTTTTGTTTTGAGTTGTGGTATTCGAGTTGCTTCAATGTCAAGTGTTGATTCCATACCTTTCCTAAGCGGTGTCCTCATATTCCTATGTGTATAATAATCCTTCTTGATCATCGAGTTTGTCATCTCAATTTCTTCTCAACCAGCGTGCTTCTCTTCAAGTGGATCCGATCATTTTCAACATTCGCAAGATCCAATCTCAGTTTTCGTCAACGGTGTTTGTTTCATCCCTCCTCAAGTCGCCTTTGTTTTTCCCGCCCTCCCAACCCTTTTCCTTCAAGGAATCAGATGTCTTAATCAAGTATCCTTTTATTATGGGAAGCCTCTCCATTCTTTTCCGTCAATGTTCTTATCCGGTGATTCTCAGGAAGATACTAACGGAGCTTCACGTTCATCATCCTTCGTTCTCTTTTCTTCTCTGGTGGATTTAATTCAAGCTTTGTCGATCATATCCTTTCCTCGGTTCAAATGCTTTCTCACGCCGGTGCACCTCTTAGTCGTTCATCTCTCTCTATTCATATCCGAAGTGCCGAAGATATCTCAGAAGATTCAAGTTTCCATTCTCAATTCGCTCAAGTTCTTTTGAGGATGTTATCTCATTCAAGCCATTTAAATCAACCGGTGCAATATCCCTTTCAAGTAATCATTCAAAGGTGTTTCTTTTGAGTGGGTCCTAACCCACTGGTCTTTTCCCAGGATCTTACTTGACTCTTCTAACTTTTCCGGAGTTATTTTCAAATTCATTTCAAAGTTTGACGTAAGAATGAATTGTCATCAGTCAAATGTCTTTCTCCAAGATCTTTCAAATTCTTTCATCGTTGGTTCAACCTTTCTAATTTTCATCCAGAGTATCTCAACAATTCATGGTGGTGTTTCTCATCGTCATTCTCAAATTTTTGAAGACCAAAGAAGAGTTTCTCTTAAATCTTGCTCCCTTCTCTTCAAGATTCATGGTCTAGCTTGATGCAATCCTCTCACAATTGTTTGCGATTGTGAGAATTCTTTTCACCCATCCAAAGCTATCCAGGAGTCTTTTCAGTTTGATTCTCCGGAGCCCATCATCCCAGAATTATTCATTCCAGCTTTCAGCTCTCGTTCTCCAAATCTTACCGGTGCATCATTCAAGTATTCTCTAATCAGTTCGCGATCTCTTCATTCTCTTGCATCTTGCTTCACTCAAGTATCTTCGTTCATTTTCAATTCTTATGGTGGTTCGTTCAAGATTTCTCTTCCTTCGTTATAGTATCAACTCTTTCGTTCTTTCAAATCCTACCGACAATTAGTTGAAGACCTTCCCAAGTTTGCACTATATCTCTCTTAATCTTTTCTACGGGAATAAGTAGTATGCCAAATCTGTTGCTTGTCATCAATTTATATTGGTGAAGGATATGCATAACATAATTCTTATTCTTGCTTCATCCAAATGATGGATTCATTCTTCCGAAGTTTTGTTCACGATGAGTAAATTCTCGGTTCAAGTGCTTCATACTTTTCCGGGAGTTCCAAGATCTCTCAACTATATCACCACGAAGATTCATCTAATCATTGCAAGGCTTCAATATTATTCTTTTCATCCTTCACTTCTTTTTGATCATCCTTTTATTACTGGAGTTCTTCATGGAGGCTCTACATGGTTGTTTGTCAAGGATTCATTTTATTCTTCAATTGTTCTTCAAGATTTCTCTTGGAGTTATGATCCGCCAAGCTATACTCTCAAATAAACATGGTGCTCAACACATGTCTTGTTTTGAGGAGTTCAAGCATTCTTCATATTGCATTCCGAAGTGCAATTCTTTCATATCTCATCTTTTGAGGTGGTGTTATGTCATTGTTGATAATTTCCCTTTGTGTTTCATGATTCACAAGTTTTCAAGAGTGACATATCTAAATCCATCATTTTCTCTTCGGTCAAGTCATCTTTTTAACCCAGCAATCTCTTCATTGGAGTTGTCTTGGGTTATATTTCACCTAAAGCTTTCCCTAAAGAGTGTTGCTATTTATGGTGCTTATAAATGACCCAAGTTCTTCATTTATCTTCCCGGTGAAATAAGCTTCTCATCTCCTTGTTGATGTCAATTCAATCTATTGTTTTTGTTAGTGGCAGAATTTCACCTCATAATTTTGGGATGTTTTCCATAAGCCCACTACAAGCTTTTTCATTTCGTTGGTGGTTTTCCAACAACTCCGTTATAACCTTCTTGGAAGGGTGTTTTCCAAGCTCATTTGTGGAAGAAGTTGTCATTTTCTTCTCAATTCTTTTGTTTCCAACGATTTGTCGGGACCCCAATTCCAAATCACAGAGATCTAGCCGGTAACACCTCATATCACTTTGCGGCCTCACGCACGGTATTCCCACGGGTGTCGCCTTACCCTGGCCCGGGACCGTTTGCGCCTTTTGTCTCACGTATATGATTGTGTCGCTAGCATCCATATGACAGAGAACCCGGGCCGACATGGCTAGTCGTGAACCCAAAGCAGCACTAACCTATGGGGACAGGCATACATGTTTCACATCGAGCATGTCGGTCAACAGCGTGTGAATCCGGGCTGTAGCACTGTGCTAACAGGACTCCGGGGAACCCGGGCTGTAGCAAGCTAGGAAGGACTCCAGATGTCACCGCGTGACATTTCCCCGAAGGGACAAACATAGGAACAAAGTGAAACACATGCCGGCCAGTCAAGTGTCTTGAGCAGTAGTGCTGGGCTAGCAGGACTCCGATGAACCGGGCTGTAGCGGACTACTATGGCTCAAGGAAGCACTAGACTACATTTCCCCATAAGAGAGGCTGCCAAGGATAAACAACTAGATTGTCGGATCCCACACATAGCAATACACGTCACACGTACGCATAACATGCAAGTATGTGTTGTACAACATGGCATCACAACATAACACAACTCATATAGATAAAGGCCCAGAAGAGCCATATAGCATTAAACACAAATAGGGGTCACATGACCCATCATTCAGAGCATACAAGCAACGGAAGCATTACATGTCTGAGTACAGACAACTACAAAAGGAAAAAGGCTAAGAAGCCTGACTATCTACAAGTCCCTCCCAAGGGTACAAGATCGTAGCTGAGGTAACAAGCTACTCGTCGAAGTCCAAGCGGTACTACTACTGAGACAGATGTCTCACCTGCAAAACATAGATAAAGCAAACGTGAGTACAAAGGTACTTAGCAAGACTTACATCAGATCCTATCATACATGCATTTGTATCAAGAAGGTAATGTGGGGTTTAGTTGCAGCAAGCCAGCTTTGACTCAGTGGCTATCCTGTTCTACGACAACGAGAAACTTCTTTGAGGTGAGACAGCGCACACGAGTCCACTAATCACCACATCAATACACTACTATGGATTCATCCCCGTCTCCCTACGGGAGGCCATCCATAGCACTCACACTTGTCTTGAGCATTTTAGAGTATCCACTTTAAGTTGTCTATGTACCACGTAAGCATCCAAGAAGTCCATAACCGAGGACACGGCTATTCGAATAGATCATGATAACCTTGCAGGGGTGTACTTCTTCACACATGCTCTCACCACTTATCGTCGTTTACACGACGTGTACTCAGCATCCTTCAAGCGGAAGCCCAGCGAGGGTGTCGGCCACGACCTGACTAACCACGCAAGTCTCTCATCCAGGTTTATTGCCTATTCGGGTTCCAACCGGAAGGAGATCCGGTCGAGGTGTCGCTCACGGCCCCAAACGATGTGAGCAGGGTTCCCAAGCCCACCATCCGGGTGCCACTTGGTACATTGTGCCACTGTGCCTAGTCTGTCCCAAGCCCACCTGGCCGGGTGCCACTTGGTAGACTACTAACACTACCTACAAACACCAGAAACTATTTGCAACTCCTGGACAGAGATCAAGTTGGCTTATAAGTCGAGAGAGCTTGGAGCGCCCGGAGCCCAATGTGTGGTAGTAGCTAGTCATTGGACAACTTACACAGAACTCAGTTCTTAAGGACGGTCCCATTGAGACAACCCACCATGTACTCCTACATGGCCTCTCACCGCTACCTTTACCAAATCGTGTTCACACGTTTAACTCTCAGCACCAGAACATATCGTACCACTCCAATTCATTCCCGATGAATCAGACCTGACACAACTCTAAGCAATAGCAGGCATGGCATGGTAGGAACACAACATGGCTCAATCAACTCCTACACATGCTAGTGGGTTTTAACTATTTACTGTGGCAATGACAGGTCATGCAGAGGAATGGGTTCAACTACCGCAGCACAAAGTAGCAGTTGAATCGTTGTTGTCCTAATGCAATAAATGATAGCAGGACCGAGAGGGTAGGATTGTATCGAAATGAACAAGGGGGTTTGCTTGCCTAGTAGATCAACAGGGGGCACTGCTCCTCTGACAGGTACTCTGGATCGGTCTCCGGAGCAGGACCTATCGAGAAGGAACGGTGTCGGCAATCAAACACAAGCATATGCAACAATATGATGCATGATCATGGCATGAGTATGTGATGTTTGTTTGAGTTAATGCATCCAACATTCATTTGCAAGAAGTCCATTGGAACCAAAGTCCCAAATGCAACTCCAAAATATGCCTTTATAAATGCCATTCATGTGTTTCCTCATATACAACATGTATAAGTTGGTTTTTCATGCATTAAAATGGTACATATGGATAGATTGGATTTTTCTGATAATTTTTCAGATATAAATTATTTCAATCTGAGCTACGGTTGAATTTCTATGAAATTTTGAAGTTTATAGCATTTTCTAGAATTTCCTGATTTATTTTTAAACCAGAAAATGATATATTGCGTCAGCATGACAGCAGCATGACGTCAGCAGGTCAACGGGCACGGTCCAGGTCAAACCTGACCAGTGGGACCCACTAGTTAGTGACACGGTGTCAACTACAGAGGCTGACGTGTGGGTCCAGTCGAATTAGATTAATTCTAACTAATTACGTTAGCTGGTTAACTAAACCGATGGGGCCCGTCTGTCATTGACCCTTGGGGTTAAACTAATATGTGATTAGTGCTAATTAAGCAAGTGCCATGTCAGCCCGCTGGAGTTTGGCCGGCGGCGACCAAAACCACGGCGGACGCTCGCCGGAAACGCTGCTCCGGCGTCCATTCGACGCGCGGATGGGTGCTGAGGGTGGCTGGCGCTCGCGCGCATCTAACGGAGCAGGTGGGAGGCCATGGGGAGGACGGAGCTCGCCGGAAGTGAGCTCGTGGCGGCGCCGGAGTTCGGGTGAGTGCGGGGTTGCGGCTGCAGCGCTTCAGCGAGCAAACGGAGTGGCTAGGAGGCCTCCTGGAGGCGCCAGGAGCGTGTCAGTGCCCCTGGAGCGAGCAGGAGAGGATCTGGAGCGCGGGCTCGCCGGCCGTGGCGGACGGCGGCCTCGGTTTCACGGGCGATGAGGCTAGAGGAAGAAATCGAGCAGGGAAGGATGGGGGAAACGACCAGTAGCTCACAGCGGTTCTGTTGGTGCAGCTGGCGAGCTCGGGGACGGCTGAGGATGACGAATCCGCGACGGCGACCGGCGGCGCCCGAGGTCGAAGGCGAGCGCAATGAGGACGCTACGGTGCGTCCCAGCTTGCCTGGCTCGGTGGAGAAGACGAGGACGACGTCGCAGAGCTCGTAGACACGTCAGAGGGGCGAGGCGGAGACGGTGGCCGCGGCAGCAGTGATCGGCGGCGACGAGCTCGCTCGGATGTGAGGGAGAGGGTTCCAGGAAAGGGGGTGAGAGCGAGGGAGAGTGAGAGAGAGTCGAGGGGGTCTGCGTGGCGTCTCCAGGGGTCGTGAGAGCAAGCAGGGAAGCAGGAGGTGGCGTGCGGTGGACGTGCGCGCGTCGGGCACGCGCTATGCATCCGACTGGCGGGAGGAAGAAGACCTCCCTGCCCCTGGTGGGCTGGGCCGGCCAGATGGGCTGCCAGGTAAGGCCCAAGTACTTCTCTCCTTCTCTCTTATTTCTCTTTTCTATTTGTTTAATTTGTTTTGATTTTATTTTTATACCAAATCATTTCATAAACTTCTGAAAATTACTATGTGGCCTGTTTAAAAGTATTCAAGGCCACTTGCAAACTTTCAGATTTATTGGATCATATTTGAAAAATATCAAATATAAATCAAATGCAAATAATTATTGAATTAATTCCAAAAGTCCAAAATAAATACTTATGAGCTCCTGAAAATGTTGGTTTGAATTTTATCTCTGTCCAAGATTTTCGGAGAGCAACATGAGCATTTTCTTGGACCCTTTTAGAGCATTTTTATTTTGGTCATTTCCAGAATGATTCTGAGGGTTTCACAAATCCCCATTTCAATTTTAAATGGAATTTAAACATGATGCACAAAGACTAGCTGGTCTAGGTCATACCAGAACTAGGGATGTGACACGATTCAACTTCTATTTTTTCATTCCGGAGTTATAGCGATGTTGCTCTTTTCTCTCATCATCTCGAATGGTGAAGATCGTGTTCTTTTCGTGCTTATCCTTTTAACCAGAGTGTCGTATCCTCTTTTCAAGTATCCTCTCATCTTGTCAAGATCATGTTCAATTCCTTCCATTTACAGTCGGAGTGCTGTCCAAATTATATCATTCTTATTCCTCTTCTAGCCAGAGTCTCATCCAAGTGCTTTCATTTTGCCAAGTTCATATTATTGCCTTCCATTTCCAATAGGAGTGTTGTCGTAATTGATCCTTACTTTCCTTGTACATCTCGTTTCTACCGGAGTGCTTGCATGTTTTTCTTGTCAATTGCAACCCTTTTCTTATGTCTTTCAACCTACAAGGCTCTAGTAAGGTTCCTTGTTCCTCTTTCTAACAGAGTGTTTTCAATTTTGTTCGTCTTCGTTGTATTCTTTCTTTCAATCTGTTCAACCTCGCAAGGTTCATTGGTTTCACTCGCTTGTCAAAGAAGCAACTTAGCTTTACCTCTTCTATTCCTCTTCCGTTTCCCTCCCGTGCCATCCTAGATCTTGAGACGGGATCCTCTTGTAGTGGTGGAGTGTTGTAACGCCCCGAGACCGTTGTCCAGGTGTCTTCCAGTTATTCGTTGTTGTTGCCCTGTCATTTGCTTGCGTGTTGCATTTTGCCATGTCATCATGTGCATTGCATCATCATGTTTTCAAAACTTGCATCCGTCCGGGTCTCCCAGTTCTTTCCTTTGTCCGTTCTGAGCCCAGACACACTTGCACGCGCCCGCGGCATGTCCGAAATAGTATTTTATAAGTGGCCGGAGAATGTTCTCGGAATGGGTTGAAAGTTGGCGTGCGGTGTTGTTACAGTGTAGATAGGCCGCCTGCCAAGTTTCATCGCATTCGGAGTCTGTTTGACGCCCCAACAGATAACTATAGCGACAATATAGTCGGTCAAATCATCGGACGTTTTCGGTTTCCGAAAACTGTTGCCGGACTTTCCCTTTCTTTCCTCCCTAAACCGTCTACACAGTCCACTACCTACCGCCAGGCCCAACCTAACCTCTCTCGTCAGTCCGCGGCCCTCCTCGCGCGCGCGTCCGAAAGTTATCCCGGACCCGACCCAGGCAGTCGTCACTGTTGGATTTAGATCACCCCCTAACATCTATAAAACATCTTCGTTTTATTTATTGGACTCCCTAGCCTATTTTACTCGACCGACCGATTACGATCGGACGGACTGAATACCCCTATCCGAAACCCACTTAATATATATACAGGTCCAACCCTAGGATGTAGGCGGCTTGTCCCATCCTTCCCACTCCGCCGCCACTCCACCTGGTTCCTCAGGATCCATCCCGGACCAACCAGCGAGCCCCTCCTCCTACTTTGATCCCCGAAGGGATCGGGAGAGCTGCCGCCGCCTTGTCACCTCCCGCGCCTCTCGACCCCCGCCTCCTCTCCACGCATCTCGCCGGAGCAAGCCCCATCCTGATCCAGCCGTTGCCGACGAACATCATGCAGCACCCGAGCCCTCCCCGTCGCCTGCATCTCTTCCAGCGGCTCCGCCGCGTCTGCGCCACCTCGTGCGGGACGACCTCGTGTCAGAGCCGCGTGGACCTTCTGCATCAACCGCGCCAAGGACGCCAGGAGCTCTCCGTGCGCCTCCTCCCGAGCCACCCGACGCCTAGCTCTTCCTCGCCGCCCGCACGTGCTCTGGTGAGCCCTGCCACTGCATCCCTATCCTTCTTTCTTCTCCGTCTCATCTCTGTGTGTCTTCGTCAGGGACAGGAACCCGGCGCCTAATGCCCGAGCCCCATGGCCACCGCAGCGCCGGATCAGCTCGACCTCACCTTGCCTACGCCTCCACCGCCCGGATTCACGCCGCCGGCAAGCCCCTGCCTCCTTGCTCGCTTCGCCCCGTGTCGCTCCCAAGACCCGCCGCCGCCCTGCTGCCATGTCCCGCCACTGCCGCTGCAAGTCCCGCCGCGCCGAACCACTACGTCCCTCTGCTTCGTCAGAACACGAGCGACACCAGGCCGCGTTGACCCTTCCGATCGAGCCAAGCAAGGCCGGCCCAGCGCGCCCCTGTCGGCCTCTTCCTCTCCACCGACTTGGGCTTGGCCTAGTGGTGAGCAGCCGCCCACCTCCCCCTGTGCAGCTGGGCCTGCCAGATTCGGCCCGTATAGGTTTTTTTAGGCTCTGCGAATTTTTCTGTATTTTTTCAGAGTTTACAGTTTTACAGAAAAACCCTTCTAGTTCATGCATTTAATAACTCGCAAATGGTGCATCGGATTAAAATAATTTATATATGTAAAATGCTTAGAATTTTGTGTAGATTAATAATATTCAACTTTCATGCATGTTTGAAATGTTTAAATGGCTGCTTGCATTAATTTGCTAAAATGCTTTATTTCATAACTAAATAACCGTAGCTCCAAACTTAACAAACTTTATATGTAAATAGGGTGGAAAATGCCTAGATTAACATGGTGCACTTTGTTTTACTGTTTAACAACTTTAAAATATGTTTTAGGGCAGAACAGTACCAAATCTAATATATGCTCATGAGGATTTTCCGGAATTGTTGTTTGTTGTTCCGGCCTCATTTAAACTCGCCTAGATAGGTAGTTTTCATATGCCTCACCTCTTGCCATGTTTAATAACATTTAATTTTGCTGGGTACCTAACCGGGAGTGAACTAAATAATCGAATGTGGTGTTTCGTCAATATGCAACCCATTGCATATTGAGCACCGCTTAACTTGTAGTGTTGTTTGTTGCACTTTGCCATGCCATGCCTCTTTAAACTGGACATGCATCATGATTGATTGTGTATCATGCCATGTTTATGTGATGGTTGTTTACTATGTTGTTTGCTTTCTTTCCGGTGTTGCCTCTTCTTGTTAGTTCTGGTAACGTCGCATTTGTGAGGATCCGTTCGACTACGTCCGTTTGTCTTCTTCATGGACTCGTTCTTCTTCCTTGCGGGATCTCGGACAAGATGACCATACCCTCGAAATCACTTCTATCTTTGCTTGCTAGTTGTTCGTTCTACCGCTATGTCGCGCTACCTACCACTTGCTATATCATGCCTCCCATATTGCCATGTCAATCCTCTAACCCACCTTCCTAGCAAACCGTTGTTTGGCTAAGTTACCGCTTTGCTCAGCCCCTCTTATAGCGTTGTTAGTTGCAGGTAAAGCTGAAGTTTGTTCCATGTTGGAACATGGATATGTTGGGATATCACAATATCTCTTATTTAATTAATGCATCTATATACTTGGTAAAGGGTGGAAGGCTTGGCCTTATGCCTGGTGTTTTGTTCCACTCTTGCCGCCCTAGTTTCCGTCATACCGGTGTTATGTTCCTTGATTTTGCGTTCCTTACGCGGTTGGGTGTTATGGGAACCCCTTGACAGTTCGCTTTGAATAAAACTTCTCTAGCAAGGCCCAACCTTGGTTTTACATTTGCCTAACAACCTAAGCCTTTTTCCCTTGGGTTTCCGGAGCCCGAGGGTCATCTTTATTTTAACCCCCCGAGCCAGTGCTTCTCTGAGTGTTGGTCCAAAACAGAGCCACTTGTAGCGCCACCTCGGGGAAACTTGAGGGTTGGTTTTAGTTGTACGTAGTGTTCATCTAGTGTGCCCTGAGAATGTGATATGTGCAGCTCCTATCGGGATTTGTCGGCACATCTGGGCGGCTTTGCTGGTCTTGTTTTACCATTGTCGAAATGTCTTGTAACCGGGATTCCGAGACTGATCGGATCTTCCCGGGAAAAGGAATATCCTTCATTGACCGTGAGAGCTTGTGATGGGCTAAGTTGGGACACCCCTGCAGGGTATAAAATTTCGAGAGCCGTGCCCGCGGTTATGTGGCAGATGGGAATTTGTTAATATCCGGTTGTAGAGAAGTTGACACTTAACTTAATTAAAATTAATCAACCGCGTGTGTAGCCGTGATGGTCTCTTTTCGGCGGAGTCCGGGAAGAGAACACGGCCTCATGTTATGCTTGAACGTAAGTAGCTTCAGGATCACTTCTTGATCACTTATAGCTTCTCGACCGTGTGTTGCTTCTCTTCTCGCTCTTATTTGCGTATGTTAGCCACCAAATATGCTTAGTGCTTGCTGCAGCTCCACCTCATTACCCTATCCTACCCATAAGCTTAAATAGTCTTGATCTCGCGGGTGTGAGATTGCGGAGTCCTCGTGACTCACAGATACTTCCAAACAGTTGCAGGTGCCGATGATACCAGTGCAGGTGACGCAACCGAGCTCAAGTGGGAGCTTGATGAAGATCTTGATCGTTGTGTTGTGTCTTTTCTGGTTGATCAGTAGTGGAGCCCAGTTGGGACGATCGGGGATCTAGCATTTGGGGTTGTCTTCTTTTATTTTGGTTCCATAGTCGGACCTTTGATTGTATTTTGGATGATGTATGAATTATTTATGTATTGTGTGAAGTGGCGATTGTAAGCCAACTCTTTATCCCTGTCTTATTCAGTACATGGGATGTGTGAAGATTACCCCTTTTGCGACGAGCCTACCATGCGCCTATGCCTCTAAGTCGTGCCCCGACACGTGGGAGATATAGCCGCATTGTGGGCGTTACATCGAGACATGGAGAGAGCTTGGGAGTGAGTTAGTTGGGAGTCGCGGAATAGGTTTTGGAGATCGAAGGCGAAGTGCGAGGGGGAGGAAGTACCAAGTAAGTCAGAGAAATAGTGGAGTAAAACGCGTTCTTTGCCTTGGTGGGAGGAGATGTCTTGGCCATCTACGTGAAGAGTCTTGATTTGATTTTTCTGAAAACGCACGGAAGCACAAGCGTGCATGTAGGCAGAGTTCTCATCCCCTACCGTGCAGTCTCGCAATTTGGCACGTTGCCGCCAGTAGTCTGCCAGGCTCTTGTTGTACCGATGAAGCGCAACCTTAACTGCCATTCGGAGACTAAGCTCAAGAGCGGAGAGGGGCCTAAACTCCTCCAGCTTGTCGAGGAGTTCGATTGTAGTAGTGCAATTGGTAGCCAGACGTTTAGGAGTTTTAGCGTTAACCGCCCATTTTTTGGCAAGATTCCTAGAACGTTTTAATTTCAGGCATAGCTTGCCCGCGCTGCCCAGATGGGAGTGGCGAGGCCCCACACTAGCCCAGGTGGAAGCAATCTGCTGCAAAAATGATTGGTTGGAAAGAAGGCAGTTATTAAGCCTGAAGATTGTCGGTTTTGGGATATCCGAGGAGGCCTGTAACAGAATCGGAACATGATCTGAGGTAGTCCTAGTCATAGAGGAGAGTGTGGAGTCTGGGAACATAGTTGACCAGACCATACTAACGAAAGCCCTGTCCAGCCTGACAAGAGTAGGATTATCTTGTTGATTTGACCACGTGTAAAGACGGTCCAGCAGTGGAATTTCTTGGAGCTGCAATGAGTTAATGGCAGAAGCGAATAACCTAGCTTCGTTGGTGTTAAAGTGGTCGGAAGACTTGTCCCTTGGCCGTAGAATAAGGTTGAAATCCCCGAAGACCAACC
This sequence comes from Triticum urartu, assembly GCF_003073215.2. Lineage (NCBI taxonomy): Eukaryota > Viridiplantae > Streptophyta > Magnoliopsida > Poales > Poaceae > Triticum > Triticum urartu. Next base: position 677,984,873 of record NC_053028.1, read on the forward strand.
AGGGGCAAGTGATCGAGAAAGAAGTAAGGGTTAGAGAATCTAAGAACTCAAGTTTAAGGGAGTGATCACAAGGGCCATAAACATTGGTAACAGCGAAGTAGACGTCGGATGCCCGGAAGGTGAACCAACAAGTAATGAAGAAGCGATGCAATTGAACGTTAGTGCATTCGAGATTAGATTCGTCCCAAGCGGTTAGAAGCCCCCCTGAGGCCCCCACCGAAGGGAGAAATTGGAAGTTTCGCAGGCTAGCCGGCAGAAAAGAGATAGCCTTGAAGAGAGGAATATCCGGCAGTTTAGTTTCCTGAAGACAAAGGACCGAGCATTGGGCAGACTGTAAAGCTTTCTTAACATCTACGCATTTGTTTGGCCGCCCAAGACCCACGTTCCAAGACGCCACGCTAAAGCGTTTATACATTAGGGAACAGATTAGGCGACGACGGACAGATATAAGAAAAATAGAGATAGCACACCAAGCCCGTGAATGGGTTGGTTACATCGGATAACAAGTGCGAGCGGAGTCGGATTCCATCTAGGTCACACCCTAGAGCTACAAAAGGAGAAACCTTGAAAGCAACAATAGCAAGGCTGCGAGAAGCCAATACATAGGGGGGGATAGGGCAAGGCGGCGCGCGACTACGGTACAAGACAGAGACATACAACTAAAATTGGTGGGAGAGTTGCAGCTGCAGGGAATGGGAGACCGAAGCACCGCCAAGGCCGAACGATGAAGGCTAGGGTGTCACACATCGGAGAACTCGGGGCCCACCTTGTTCAGATCGAACTCAGAGACACCGCAAGCGTCCGCTAGCTGCAAGACGTCCTTGCAAGGCAGAGGGGACGATTCCTCCGCAGCCAGCTCCATGAGCTCGACCGCCGGCAGGAGCCCCGAGGATGAAGCTTTCTGCTTGATCCCCTCAAGCTTGGAATTCTTGCGCAGCGTGGCCTTCTCCAGCATGGTCATGCGCACAGGAGCTTCCTTCTCCTTGAGACGAGCGCTATGACGCGAGTAGACGAGAGTGGTCTTTCCCTTGGGAGGCAGCACCGGGGTGATGATGGAGGGCGAAGGCGGCAGAGGAGTGGCCGAGGCCGGTGGGGCCTCGAGCAGCAGAGGCGGGGGAGAGGGGGCGATCAGGCCGCCCGAGTCGAAGTGTGCGATGGCTTCCATGACCTTGGCCTCCCCGGGGACGATGTTGCCGAAGCAGCGCCCGCGCCAATCCATGCAGAAGATATCAGCGTCGGTGATGGGTTTGCGCTTCTCCCCCACAGTGCCAACCCTGTTCAGGTACCCAATGGAGCACAAGGCAAGGTTGGCGACGACGAGGCGCGGGGAGCCCTCCGGGCGCATGGGGATGCGGTAGAAGCACTTCTCGCCGTTCCGGCTGGTGATGGGGACATCGTAGAAGCCTGTGAATAGTTTGACATCGACGGAGGCCGGCCGAGCGTCAAGGGGAACCGCCACCACCAAAGGCTTATGGTTGGCCATCATGGTTTGGCCCCCGGGGAGAACCACCACGCGGTCGCAGTGGAGCACGTCCGAGGGCAAAGGAGGGGGTGGAGCCAGGGCCTCATCCATGCTAGCAGGGAAGTCGCCATCCCCACCGTCACCCCCGCCATCGCCCCCGTCGCTTCCCCATAGCTGTGGTCGTCATCGGTGTCGGAGTCGACAGGGAAGGTGGGGTCCGGCGGCAGCTCCTCGGAGCGAACCACCAGAACCGTAGCGATAGCACCGAGACCAGAGAAGCCATGGACAGGGATGGAGTGGGGGACATCGGAGAGGGTCCTGCTCTTGACAGAGACAAGGACAACCGAGTAGTCAACGCCGGTGAGGCAGATAGGATCTATCTGGATGGGGCAAGCGAAGGGGACCACGGAATTGGTGATGGTGTTGGCGAACTAGTATTCGATGGGAAAGTCTTCTATGTTTAAGGCGGAAATAGTGCCGAGGCGAAAAAGGAACCTGTTGTCGGTGTCCTCGTGGCGGACAAGCCGGACAGAGTTAACCGAGCATTTGAAAGGGCTAGAGAGGCAGGAGATTTCTCTTTCATAGGCCGAGCCGAAAACGACAAGGCCCGCACCGTGAGTAGAAGCCCTAATAGCCACCTGGGGGTCTCCCGCCCCGGTCTGAAGAGCTCTACGGATGGCAGCGTTGGGAGAGGGGCATGGTGGGTTGACAAAGGCAAAGGCAAGGTTCTGGAAGTGCTCTAATGGAACATGAGGCATGAAGACGTTGGAGTAGTCTCTGCGGTGCCGCGGTGGGGAAGGATGAAAGAGGGGCGGGATTGCATCCGATTTAGTGGATTCCTCCCCTGATTCGAATTCAATCTCCTCCGGGTCCTCTTCCCCCTCCGCATCAACTTCCGCGGCATCAACTTGCTCGGGGAAGGCGAAAACGTGGGGTGGGGGGAGACCATGCGAGGAGGGGAAGTGAGGTCGTCGTCCTCAGAGGAGGAAAGCTCGAAGGGCACCGGAATGAAGTCAGCCATAGCGGCCGCAAAGGGTGGAGAAGGGATACGGGTTGGCAAACCTAGAGGAGAGCTAGGCTCGGGTGGAGTTTGAGAGATGTGGGAAGGATTGGATGAGGAGTTGGGGCTTGGGGGTGGTAAAATAGCCGTGCAATGGTACTGGGAGTGCCCCACCTGCCAGCATCTACGGCGGCGAAACGGTCTCTGCACTCTCTAGCCCAGTGATCACGAGCAAGGCAACGATGGCAGCGCATGCTGAAGTTAGGGTTTCTTGGAATGGATAGATGGAACACTTTTGGCCGAGGGGGTGTATGCATGCTATAAGAGGAGGAGGAGAGGACACGGGCGTAGGAGTCCTTGTCGCGGCCAATGGGGGTAGAGAGCATGGGGTTCGAGGTTGGGGCAGCCGTCAGGGGCGAGGAAAAGATTTCGGGCGGCACGTAGTCACCTCCCGTGAACAGGGCCCTAGTTGTTGCCGTTGGCGGGCTGGGCTGGTAGGGTGGCATGCATGCCGGATGGGACAGCCAGGGCAGCGGGCCTTCAGGCCTTGGCAGTATTCCAGGGGCAAGCAGGTCAATAGGGATCGACCTGCGTTGGCGAATGGGCTTGGGGGAGGGGTGAGATCTGATTGGCTGCATGCCGATCTCCATGCAGCGACCTACGTCTCGGGAGATACGATTGTGGGTCGGCCAAGGCAGCGGGCCCGGAGGGGTGGGCAAGATGCCACTTGCAAGCATGTCCAGAACGACAACACGCATGACAGACTTTACTGGGCGGGTCGCGCACACGGTACAGAACAACATAGTAGTTAATTGATTATGGACGAGGTGACCATCACGGGGGGGGGGGGACTAGTACGAGCATGTGAAGTAGCAGCTATGGTGTCAACTAGGTCCAGCCGATCGGTGGCTGAGGGGAGCGAGTCGCAGGGCGAGCCTGGGCGACTGACAGGAGGGTCAGTCGTGGCAGTGCGCGTGGAGCCGCGGTCAGAGCGCACGGCATCAGCAAGAGTCAAAGGGAGCGAGGGGATAGAAGAGCTAGGCGGCAGAGGGGACGCAGCAAGAAATTCAAACGGGGCCACGAAAAGCTTGGGAGTGGCGTAGGCACGTGCTGGGGGCGCGACGTGGAAGGTGACAATAGTACCCCGGTAATTGATACCCTCTAAAGAGACAATGAACTGGGAAATAAGCTTACTGGCAACCGAAACCGAGAATAAGCAAGCACTAAACTGGCGATAAACAGGGGTTTCAAAAGCAGAGCCCAACTAGGACTTAAGCAAGGCGGCAATGGCAGAGGCGGCGGGCGGAGGCGACGGCAGCATCACCTGAACCCAAACCAAATCCGGAGACGCCGAAGCCGTCGCCGGGGTGAGAGGGAAACATACCGGCGAGGAGAACTGAGATAGCGAGTAATGGAGAAGGGCATCACCCGGCGTCCGAAGCAGCGTGGGCGAGACCCCAACAAGACGACGACGCAGCATGGTCGGCGTGGAGGCGACAAGGAATCCCGGCAGAGACTGCCCCGCCCATCGGAGGCGCATGCGGCCCAAGGAGGGAAGCAGCAGCGAAACCCCCCGGCGGGCAGGCGAGAGCAGCCCGCAGGCCGTCACCCATGGTGGCAGCGGCCTCGGGAAGCGATGGAGGTGGTGGCCGCTATGGCTGGAGTGGCCGGCGGGGCGAGCGAGGCAGAGTCGCCTACCTAGTCGCCTCTCTAGGGTTGGCCAAGGCAGCGGGCCCCCGGAAGCATAGTCCTCTTTTCTGTAATTGTTACTCGAATCACATGATTGACTGTTTAGTTCTACTTTGCTTACTTGTCTTTTCCCTTTTTCTGCTGCATTTATCAGTATACTCTCTGCTTTGTCTACGCCATTCCTTTTTGAAAGTTCTAGTTTGTATATGATTTGTAAATTTTTTAGTTGCTCTATTTTCTCTGTAATCTTAGTGTAATTTGTTTTCTTGATGTAGATTTGTCTCTGTTCCTTTCTTTCAATTTGGAGAAGCATTTCATGCAGGGGCGGAGACAGAATTTGACCATGGGGGGGGGGGGGGGGGGAAGAAGACAATGAATGCAAAAGGAACACAAAATAATATGTATTTTACAGTTAGAAAATTGTATTTTTGTTCATTAGTTTGAATGTGGCTCTTACACCTAAAACACATAGAATAAAGTCCATAATTCTATATGGCGATTCTAGCTTCTTACCTAAATTTACTGGTGCTAGAATATTTGATCGGTAGTTTGTGTATCAACTAATTTGACATTGAAGCCATCATACATACAAACTGATAGATTTATAATCGTCCCAAAAATACAAACAAGCATCTACGTAACAGTTTGTGCATATCTAATAATAATAGTAACCTGTGATAGCCTAGACATGAGCCGGTGATATACCTTAGATCTGACGTGAGTCATGCTATGTTGTCCTAAGGGTGAAATTTTAAACTAAGGGCAAAATTTTGAACTCGGATGATGAAATCAGTGCATACAGGACCTATTTTTGAGAATAAAACAAGAAATTGCTACACCTAATTAATTCCATCTAAAGCAAAAAGTTTCTAGTCTTCTGGAGCCAGATGTGGATCAGTTCATCATCAATATTTCACAGTATAAATCAACAAAGGAATTAAGGAGACTCACCGCAGGATTATTCTGCCATCAGCGCTGGTGTTGATCCGTTTTACAGATGTCAGCGTCGAACTTCCTAGGCGTCTAGGCGAAGCGAGGGCGTGTGCCCAGTGAGTCGGCGGCTCGGAGCCGAAACGAACGATAGATGCCCTTGATCGTGGGTTCGTGGCCTCGTCAGATTCCAGAATTACCTGCCTGTTTATTTTCTCTAGCGTGGGCTGACCAAGAAATACATATGGGCTTTAACTAGGGGGACGTGGATTTTTAAAGCACTTGCACCCTGCTATCCTAACTCTCCAATATCACTTTAATATCCGTGCGACACAACTAACTTTTTATATGAAAATTTCACTTTTTTGTTTCCCCCACATAGAACATATCTTGAAGTTTAAACCTATGCAGCGTGCCAAAGCTTTCTAACTAGAATCTAGGATAAATCTTTTAGGATTTTTTGTCCAACATAAATACTAAAAATATGATTTTTTGATCAAACAATACGTATTTTGTATATTTATATTTGACAAAAAAATTGAAAAATTTATCCTAGATTCTACTTAGAAAGCTTTGCCACACTGCATAAGTTTGAACTTCAAGATATGTTTTATGTGGGAGAAACAAAAAAGAGAAATATATATGCATGAATCTTAAAGCAGGAAATTGATGGCTAGATAGAGAGGGCCTGGGTGCATATGCTCTAATATATATTTTTGTTAACTAGGGAAGCTCATGGGCTTCAAGCCTTGAGCGCATTGTTGGTCCCCACTCATCCCCCCTTGGCTTCGCCCCTGATTTCATGTCTTCCCTTTCTAGCTTCATGTATATGGCCATGCTAGGTATACAGCACTAGTTTTTTACATGAGTTTTTTTTTTGAGAATCTAGTTTTTACATGAGTTACTATATGCTTTTACATCAGTTACAAGATCTGGTAGGCACATGTACATGTCCACATATGGTATAAAGTACTAGTTTTTTATGTAAAGTTCAGTGCAATTATGATCTAGATATGGTTACAATATGTATATAGTGCTTCTAGTACTCCCTCCGTTTCTTTTTAGTTTGCATATAAGTTTTGTCCTAAGTTAAAGTATCTTTACTTTGACTAAACTTATAGATAAAAATATCAACATTCATAATGCCAAATCAATATTGTTAGATTTGTTATGAAGTGTAGTTTCATGGTATATATATTTGATATTGTAGATGTTGATATTTTTTAATATAAATTTGGTCAAAGTTTGCAATGTTTGACTTGACACAAATCTAATACGCAGAGTAAAAAGGACCAGAGGGAGTATCTGCTAGCTGTTAGAAGTGCTTCTAATATCTATCAGCAGCAGCCTCTAACTATTTATGTTCTTGTTTTTGTAAATCGTAACAGAAATTAAAGGATTCATAAACATCATGAGGGGATGCTGCAGTTAGACTACTGATGTACGTACTTGTCAGAAACATCAGGGAGAGAGGTGATTTGGGGAGGGGACCTGACATGTGATTCTTCCATAGTGTAAACTAAGCAGAAGTGGTAAACTAATTAGATTGTGGTCGTTTCATTAACTGTATATTTTACAATTCAGAATAGAGCCGGTGGGTACACTTCCTAGTTCGGTTCAGGTGTTTGCTTTTACTGTAGTCTTTGTTTCGTTTCTGTATTTGGGCCTCATGATGTTGTTAATGTAAAACACATGTCTTTTTGCCGGGCCGTTAAGCTGATGCAGAGATGCGAACAACATACATACATTTACATTCAAGCAACGGACATACGTTCGGGCAAACAAACATTCAAGACATACACATATAGTAGGCAGGGACATTTGTCAAATTGTAATTGGTTGAAAAAATGAATGAAGCCCAATTGGTTTTCATCCGGCTGTGAAATAGACAGTCCCTCTAAAGGGAATGAAGCGTCGTTATATAATGGCACATGTCGTTCATGAGGCATCTTGTTATGGAGTACATAATGGAGTGAAGGACGACGGAGGGCTTGCCCTTGGATTCTTGCCAAAATGCAATGACATTGTCTTAACAAAAGCTAGATGTGCTGAAACAAAACAACGGCACGGCAAAGCGCATCTAGTAGAAGATGATGGCCGCTACCAAAACCAAACACAGATACATATACCGGAAAATACGTGCACATATGCCGTACTATTACATTACAGGTAGAAATCAATCAATTGCATATGTAGATTGTTGAGAAAGAAAAGAAGCACCTTTGTTGTGTACATAAAGCTCAAGTGCCGCCATTAGCTCCCTCCCTGCCGGCACAGGCTCAGGTACGTGCAATGGCCCCCGGTGTAGCCCCTTCCCTTCCCCCCGCACGATCCGCGCAGGCACGCCGGGCGTCCCGGTAAGTAGGCGATGTTCTCGGCGCCGGCGAGCTGCACGGCGAAGATGAGCAGGAGGAAGATGCGGGCCAGGAACGCCGCCGGGACTAGCTTGCTCTTCGCCATTAGCTCTCCTATGCGCCTGTCTAGAATCTTGGATGCTGGACACATGTCTCGTGCGTTGAGGTCTGCGGTCTGCTGGCTTATAATGCCGAGGAGACACACGTCGATAGAACAATGCTACCAAGATCTGGCTGTTGCGTACGTCGTCGCATCAGGATTCTGGATCGAGGCTGCAACTTTGTAAATAATGCATCGCTCATGGGGTCATGCCTGGCTGGTCCTCACGGGCATTTGTCCTTGAGTACCTACCGCACAGCGGATTCTCAAGAGGCGTGAAAAGTGAAAACTGCTCGATCCAAGATGGACGTCCATGGATCCGCGCCAGCAAAGGAGTGGGAATCAGCAGCCGAAGTCTATGTCATGTATTTCATGTACACAACAGTGCCTGCATTTTTTTTTTGAGATTCAGTGTCTGCAATACTACATGTCATATGTATAGACAAAATTATAGGCAACACATACAACGATCTATATGTTGCTTGTTTTTGTTTAGTTTTAGCCGTAACAATATCAAACACATTAACGTACGCGGCATGGGCGCTCGCTCGTGCGTGCCACGTCGCTCGAACAGGCATCGAGAGATTTAACTGGGCAGGCGCTCGCGTGGGCCAGTAATCACAGTTGCGTGGGCCAGCCTTCTCGTAGAGAAAACACGTTGAAGAGAGAGATGAGCGCCTCACTGTTTTCTTCTCCCACCCCCTCTCCTTTCCACCTATGGCTGGAGGCTAGGCCGCTAGGGTTGCCGTCACGGCGCCGCCACCACAGTCATCTCCACCGTCCATGCTCCTCCAGCGCCAGCCAGCGGAGAAGGCGCCCTCCTACTGCCGCTGAACGCACTACTTGACATACTCTTCGATCATCAAAGGTGTCTACCAAAAAAAAGATCACCAAAAATGACCCTGGAGGTCCGTAAAGGTAACCTCAAGTTTATTTGCTCCAAACCAATCATCGCAGGGCACACATTTTTTTGAGCAAATCACAGAGAGCAACTAATTGTGGAACGCTCTTTCGGGATCCTATCCAAGGGTCAGTTGGGGTGGGCTGAGAGCGTGCCATTTGGCACGCTCTCAGCTGCCGCCACGTGTCACGCTCTGGGTGCTCTGTTCGTATTTTGTTTCTTTTTTTACACGTTTTTGGCTTTTTAGATGGTTTATATCTTTTTGGCTTTCTGGTTTTCCATCTGTCGTTCTTAGGTTTTGGACAAAAGAATTTGAACTTTTCGTGTGCAAAAAAAAACACATTTTTCTTCCTTCCGTGAGAGGCGTGGCTTTGCTTACGCGAGAGGCACGGCCTTGCCTCTTGGAAACAAAAAAACATATTTTTTTTCCTTCCGCGAGAGGCATGATTGAAAAAACCCGTGTTTTCTTTTTCTTTTCTTTCACGATAGGTACGGTTTTTCTTCCATGAGAGGCACGGCCGTGCCTCTCGAAAAATTACAAAAAATATGTTTTTTCCACGAGAGGCATGCCGAAAAAACATGTTTTCCTTTTTATCCTCCCGCGAGAGGCAGTTTTGCTTCCCCGAGAGTCCCGGCCATGCCTCCTAGAAACGGAAAGAAAACATGTTCTCTCTTTTTTCTTTCGCGAGAGGCACGGGTTTACTTCTCGTGGAGGCACGCGAGAGGCACAATCGTGTCTCTTTCGGAAAGGGGAAAAACATGCACCCGGTTTGGTTTTTTCGTGAAAAATTCTTCAAAATATATCATCATGGGATCTAGTTTTAAAGATCTCTACACGAGAAATTCAACGGTAAAAACGGTTCAAGATTTGGGTGCAACAAGTGGAAAAATAGAAAAACTCGCAGGTTGCAACAAGTGGCGCACATGTAATGCGCCACTTCTTGCAACATGAGAAGGTGGGAGCGACATGTGTAAAAGAAGCGCTCCTTGATCGGTGATTTCGCAAATCGCAGGGCACACATGGTGTCGACATGCACGCATATGAGCGCTCGGGTCGTCCAGCCCATTACGGTGTTGCCAGGCGCGCTCCGCGTCAAAATGGCCGGTTGACGCACCGGAGCACTCGGTGGGAAGGCCTACTACGGATCCCATAGTAGGATTCAGCACGCTCCTTCAGTGACTTTTTCGACTAATCTTTTCAGCCTGTCTTCCTCCAAAATACAGGCTGCTCAATTTGTAACATATTTAAACTAAATTATTATTTTTCAGAAACATAATTTTAAATTTCTACCTGAATTCTAAAACAGGTTTTTTTGGAAAAATGTTTATAATTCAAATTTTTCATGATGTTTTAAAAATTAGTGTACTTTCAAAATATTCTAATTTTTTATAAAAATATTCTAAAATTTCAAAATGTTCTTGAAATTAAGTGTTCTTGAAACTTTAAAAAATGTTAGTATAATTATGAAAATGTTCTTGAACTAAAAAGGAAAATTTATAAAAGAAAATGCAAAACTAGTGTCAAAATATTAAAAAAAGAACACAGAAGAGAGCGCCCGAAGAAAAACCTTGAAAAAATGAACACACAAAAAGTCGTTTCGTAGAGAAAACCAACCCAAACAAAGATAGCCTGGCCCAGGAGCAATCATTCTGTGTGATTCATCGACATTTTTGCGCAAAGTGTGTCAAATAAGGACCATCATTTGTTGTAGGATTCAGCCGCCAGCGGATCACCTATAAATTGGCTACATATTGAACCAGGAGGGAGGGCTGATGGGCCTGCGCAGAGTCGATTAATCGGACCCCATCCAAAAACACATCGTCATTCTAGCCAACACCAATTTTTTTGGCCTCACTGATCGAGGTTGCACTCCCAAACAACCCATGCAAAATTGTGCATACACCACTGAGGACGGATGAGACCTCCTCATCCCTCTCCTCCTCAGATTTTGGCCCTGGCTGTTGTCGGATGAGGCCGACGGGCGAAGCCGCCTTGGCGAACGGCAACGGTAGGGTGGATTCTCTTCGCGGCACGATAGCAGAAGATGGGACGTTCGCCCCGGGGAAATGGTTAGGGTGACAGCCTGCTCTTTAGAACGATTTGGAGCTCAAGTGTGGTTGACCAAGGACGATCCATCGCGCGATCGATTTGGGCCCTAATGCCCGGATCTTACGGTGGTGGTTGTCATGCTCGTGGGGATGGCAACGACTAACGTGGATATGGGTGCTCGCCTGTAGTGCCCAAAACCGGGGCAGCGCCCCTATCTGGTGGTGCATTGTGCTCAGTGGCGGACCCAGGAATTAAAGCTAGCTGGGACGAACATTTAATGTCTAATTTTTTTGGTACAAATGCCGCTCTAGTCAACCAAAACTCATAGCATTCAACAACAAAAGAATAAAAAACTCTTAAAAACTAGTAAACTGCTAACGTGGACTACTATCGCTTGAAATGTTCACTTAGGGCATCTCCAACACTAACCCGCAAATTCCTCAGGTATGTCCGTTTTTGTGTTCGGACGTGGTCCGCGGATATAATATGGAAGGGAGCCATCCAACACTAATTACAAAGTATCCGGCTAGGAGGAGAAAAAGTAGATGGGGACCATACATGTGGTGAGATAGAGCAGTGCTACGCAGCCGACGTGTTTCCGCCCGATTCGTGCACGACAGTAACTAATCACCGTTAGATGAAATACATCCATAAATAAGGAACGTGAGATCCTAGCATCGTCTACGTGACGTCCATAAAACATCATGTGTGAAGCTATTCCGGGTGGGATATTGTGGTGTGTCCAGTTGAGAGGAGACAGAGAAGAGGTGACCATGCATGTGCAGAGAGAGAGAGAGAAAAGAGACTAGGACCACGCGAAGGCTTTTGGTTGATCAAAAGATGTCCGGAGGTATAGCTCCTCATGTTTGTCTCCACTTTGCCGAAAAATGAACGTCCGAATCACTTTACGGACCGATGCAAGACTGCGTTGGATTGTAAAAGTGAACAATGTGCGATAGGGGGAAAGCGTCTTGCCTCGTTGGTGGGACGCGTTGCATGTTTATATGGTAGGGGCGCACCTCCCTCGATAACAGCACATACAAGAAGTTGTTAAGATTACATGCTTGAAGAAGAAGGGATAAGAGAGAAGGAGAGTTCGGTTATATCCACCGAAAACACTTAAACATCTATCCCTGGTCTATCTCTACAATGTTGCGTTTAACACCCTCTCATAATCACAACTTCATCAAGTTGAGATTATGCTTGAAATATTCAAAACTCTGTGTAGGCAAAGCCTTGGTGAAGAAGGGATAAGAGAGAAGGAGAGTTCAGTTATATCCACCGAAAACACTTAAACATCTATCCCTAGTCTATCTCTACAATGCTGCGTTTAACAAACAAAAGTGTCTGATTAGACATATACCGGAGTTTTGCAGGTCTCCCTTGGAGATGCCCTTAAGCCACAATAGAGAAAAGTCCATTTTTCGTTCCTCAATTCTCCGGTCCGATCACTTTTGGTCCCTCAACTCTAAAACCAGACAGGTTGCACCGCGAACTCTCCAAACCAGACAAAAATCGTCCCTTCTCTCGGCTGACCCAGTATTGGTGCTGACTAGGCGTGGTTTTGATTAGTCCACGCCGACGTGGCAATGTGATCCCACAAAACAGCTGGCCCTCTCCCTCACTCTGTCTCTCTCGCGTTCTCCCCACTCTCCCTCTCCCAAGGCTATGAATTTCAGCAACATCTTGTCTGAATTTCAGTATATGCTACAAATTTCGCCATAGTTTTGTTTGTTTTTGGACAAATCTGAGAGTAACAACACACATAGTTCAAAGATTTAATCAAACATCACAGGTTCTCATACAAATTGATAGTTCACACAATGTCTGACATCACATAGTTCCACACAAATTCTGATAGGTTCATAACACAGAAAGAAGAGCACACATAGTTTTCCACAAACAAATTAGATAGGTCTAAGCAAAGGCATCACAGCACACATAGTAGCACACTCAGTCCAACAGCCTTGTGGGTAATTTCCTTGTCCTTTTTGCCTCCCTTCCAGGTGCCTTGAACTGTGAATTAGCACTTCCTGATTTCACATTGACAGTGACAGCTGAGCTAGAACTCACATTGACAGTGACATCTTTCATTGCAGCCTTTGAGGAGGACTTGTTCTTCTAAATATTGTTCCATTTCCCTTGGACAGCAGGCTTAGGAGGTTTGGACATGGGTACTGGTCTCTTTGTCCCTCTGGATGTTCCTGCAGCACTGGTACTCAATTGAGAAGGCACAACATTTTCCTGCAAATGTAATACATATTAGAGAATAAGCACATGCAATACACAGTAAGAAGCACATGCAACCAAAACTTGTTACTCACCCTGTGTGCAGTAGCACTATGTTGTCTACTTTGTTGTGCACTCTGTTGTTCACTTTGTTGTCCACTTTGGTGTCCACTCTGTTGCCCACCTGGCTGTCTATGGTATGTTGTTCTATTGTGACCAACTCCTTTGCATTTACCACACCTGATGAGTGTCCCAGTCTTTGGTAATCTGGTCTTTGACACTTTTTTCTCAGTTTCCTCCTTCTTTCTCTTAGTCCTTGGCCTACCAGGCATCTTGACATAACCAGGAGCTACAGGTCTAGGCCTTGGTGATATTGGCCAGCAATCCATGCCATTAATAGGTTGCAGACAATGTGCATATGTTCTCTTGAATGCCTCAACATAAAAACAGCTAGCAATGAAACTTGTCAAGTCACTTGTGATGGTGTGTATTGCTGCAATTGCATGTGAACAAGGCATACCAGATACTTGCCAATAACCACAAGTGCAGTTATTTCTGTTTAGATCAACACCAAATCTGTAATGTTTCCTTTGGGTGACCTCAAACACATTATTTCCATTGTTGATAGGATGACAACTCCCAGACCAATCTATGTACTTGTTCATATTCTTATTTATAGTTGGGCATATAATTTCTAATGTCCATTTCTCACATTTTTCAATCATTTCTTGAATCCTAACCATTACATTTCGTCTACTTGCCTCAAGCATTGAAATGATAGGTAAAAATCTTGCATCTATGATCCATTTGTTGAAACTTTCACAAATATTGTTATCAACAGAGTCACAATTAGATCCTAACCTGAACCATGCCCTTGACCAGTGCTTGGGATCTAACCTGGTTACTGCCCTTGCACCTTCGACAGTCTCTCTTGCTAACTTTGCCATTGCCAAGTTGAAAAGGCTCACAGAAGAAGCCTTTGCACAATTCCAGAAAAGTTTCTGCCACTCTTTCACTCTGAATTCTTTTCTCCAATTGGCATACACATGTCTGGCACAATTTCTATGTTCTGCATGAGGGGCCCAATTCTGTACAGCTATGATGATACCCTGCACACAAATTGTGTTAGACATTGCATCATATACATCATAGAGATACATCATATATTCCTATGTAAATGAGAGACACCATATAACTTACTTTTTGTTGGTCTGAAATTATTACCCAGCCTTCACCATCATATACATTGACATCTTTGAAGAGTAATGAGCAAAACCAGTCCCAAGAATCGTTGTTTTCTTTCTCAACCACATCCCAAGCAATTGGATACATTTGGCTATTCGCATATCTTCCCAAAGCACATAACAACTCTCCATTTGTTGCTCCTTTGAAGAAGCACCCATCCAAACCAATGACTTTTCTGCAGCCTGCCATGAAACCTTGCTTTAAAGCATTCAAACAGACATAAATTCTTTGAAATGTTGGAATTGCACAAGATGGATCAAGCTTAACCACAACGGTGCTTCTAGGATTGCTCCTAAGCAACTCTTCCTGATAGTCAAATATCCTAGTGTATTGTTCCTTAGTTGCATCAAACATTTTCTTTATCACCATTCCCTTAGCTCTCTTCACTTGAGAAGTACTAACTTCTGCAAACATATCTTCCCTGATGTGTGCTTTCAGATTTGCAATTTTCCACATTGGGTTAGCACTAATGATACCTTCATACTTAGCTGCAATCCTAGCAGCAGTAACAAGCTTGTTGTCTTTCCTAGACGGGCATTGATGAACATCATTTATACTAGTAATCTGCCAACTAGTAGATTTACTAGTTAGACTAGCCAAACAATACCAATTGCATGTCTTCCAGTCACAAGTTGCCCTACACCTATTACAATCATTCTTTCTGAATTTTATGAACTTTTTTTGCTTAAGCCCATATTTAATGACTGCCTGCCTGAACTCTTCTTTTGAACCAAATTTCATGCCTAACACAAACTTGGGCACCTCTTCGCTATCTTTGAACCTTGGGAAATTATCTGATTTCTTTCTTGTATCACCATCTTCGTCGAAACAGTCATCAAACTCAGATGAATCCTCGTACGGTGTATCATTGCCATCTTTCTCTTCTCTATTCTCTTCTCCCACAGCTTTTGTTGAACCAACTCTAGGCTGCACAAGATATACATCATCCAGTACTTGTAATTGTCCTTGCTTCATCTTCTTCTTGTACTCTACATATTTCTTGTTTATCTCAATTCCTTCTTCATCTTCTTCCGAAGGACTCTCATCTCCAGGAACATAGTCACTATCTTCTTCATCTGTATCATCTTCGGCTGCCGGCGCGGATGCCTGTACCACTTCTGTTGTTACTTGCTCCAGTGGGACAATTTGTCCCTGCTCATTTTTACCCTCTTCTTCATCTGATGGTAGAGCACGTGCCAATATATGATATTCAGCAATGTTCTCTACATATACTTCAGCTACTCCATTCTCTTCAATTGCAGAAACCATGCTCAAACAGGACGCATCATCATGCAACAAACCAAGCCCATCATGCATTTCTCTCCCAGGATATAGCCAGTGGAACTGCACTTCATCATCCTTCAAATCCTTCCAATGATCTTCCTTTTAAAAAAACCAACAATCTCCGGCAGTGACACTTTGTCTCGCTCCAAATGCGACATCCCGACAATGCCATCAGCGTAGTGTACATACTGCCCATCATTCACAAAGTGACCACCGAAATGAAATCGTATGGGCAGAAATTCCAGAGGATCCATCTCACGGACCTACATTAAGCAGATAAAAATTTAACCTACTAATCCACAAACTGGCCATGTACTACAACTAACTGACCACAAATCGATCTATTTTAGCAACTGACCTTGATTTGGAGCTTCTTCTCGTCTCCAGCCGCCACTCCTGCTAACCGCCGCCGCCGTGACCCACCGACCCCCACGGTGCTGCGCTACCGCTGGTCGCCGCCGCTGCCGTGACCCACCGCCCGCTGCGGCGCTGCGCTCCCGCTGACCGCGCCGCCGTGCGCCGCCGACCGCCGCGGCGCTCCCGTTGACCGCCGCCGCTGACCGCCGCCGCGCTGCGCTCCCGCTGACCGCCGCCGCCACCTACGTCGCCACAGCCGCCGCCAAAAGATAGCTAGGGTTCGGGCACGGGTCGAAGAAAGAGGATCGAAAGGGCTCGAGGGGCTGGGGTCGGGTCTTTAGGTGACTGGAGAGAGAGATGGGCCACGTGGGCAACGACTAGTCAAACCCGGGCTGAGTCAGCAGTGAAACCGCGTCGGGTCTACGGAGGGACGATTTTTGTCTGGTTTGGAGAGTTCACGGTGCAACCTGTCCAGTTTTAGAGTTGAGGGACCAAAAGTGATCGGACTGAAGAATTGAGGGACGAAAAATGGACTTTTCTCGCCACAATATGATCCCATAATTCTAATTTTGGAACGAGACCTACAAAATTATGAATATGATGAGAGTTGTATATATGGTCATAGATCGTGAGGGGGACGCTCAATGCGGTTTGTGGATCGATTGGGGTTCCTTTTTCTGTTTGACAAGGAAAGGAAAGGAGAGATCGATTGGGCTAAGATGTCGTCTGTTTGGGCCTGTAGGCGGTAGTAGCCCACGCCAGTCTACCGAACCAGCCCAAGTCTCTTTCTCCCTCACGTACCCCTTCGATCGCTAAAAAGGAAACAGAGAAGAGCGCCACTGCTTTCTGAATTCTGGAACAGAGAAGAGCACTGCCGCAGCCCGCAGATCGGCAGATGCGTAGGTGGTGGCGATTCTCCGCCGCCGGCGACCCGGGGCGGCCGCCCCAGCTCACCCCAATGGTGGGTCCGCCACTGATTGTGCTACGGTGTGGCTCGGCACATGGCTAATCTGGCCCAAGTGTCCATCTTCGTTGGTGACGGTGGAGCATGTATGTAGTCAGTGGCGGACCCAGGACTTAAAGTTAGCTGGGGCGAACATTTAATGTCTAATTTTTTGGGTACAAATGCCACTCTATTCAACCAAAACTCATAGCATTCAACAACAAAAGAATAAAAAAGCTCTTAAAAACTAGTAAACTGCTAACGTGGACTACTATCGCTTGAAATGTTCACTTAGGGCATCTCCAACACTGACCCGCAAATTCCTCAGGTATGTCCCTTTTTGTGTTCGGACGTGGTCCGCGGATATAATATGGAAGGGAGCCATCCAACACTAATTACAAAGTATCCGGCTAGGAGGAGAAAAAGTAGATGGGGACCATACATGTGGTGAGATAGAGCAGTGCTACGCAGCCGACGTGTTTCCGCCCGATTCGTGCACGACAGTAACTAATCACCGTTAGATGAAATCCATCCATAAATAAGGAACGTGAGATCCTAGCATCGTCCACGTGATGTCCATAAAACACCGTGTGTGAAGCTATTCCGGGTGGGATATTGTGGTGTGTCCAGTTGAGAGGAGAGAGATAAGAGGTGACCATGCATGTGCAGAGAGAGAGAGAAGAGACTAGGACCACGCGAAGGCTTTTGGTTGATCAAAAGATGTCCGGAGGTATAGCTCCTCATGTTTGTCTCCACTTTACCGGAAAATGAACGTCTGAATCACTTTACGGACCGATGCAAGACTGCGTTGGATTGTAAAAGTGAACAATGTGCGATAGGAGGAAAGCGTCTTGCCTCGTTGGAGGGATGCGTTGCATGTTTATATGGCAGGGGCGCACCTCCCTGGATAACAACGCATACAAGAAGTTGTTAAGATTACATGCTTGGAGAAGAAGGGATAAGAGAGAAGGAGAGTCGGTTATATCCACCGAAAACACTCAAACATCTATCCCTAGTCTATCTCTACAATGTTGCGTTTAACACCCTCCCGTAATCACAACTTCATCAAGTTGAGATTATGCTTGAAATCTTCAAAACTCCGTGTAGGCAAAGCCTTGGTGAAGAAGGGATAAGAGAGAAGGAGAGTTTGGTTATATCCACCGAAAACACTTAAACATCTATCCCTAGTCTATCTCTACAATGCTGCGTTTAACAAACAAAAGTGTCTGATTAGACATATACCTTAGTTTTACAGGTCTCCCTTGGAGATGCCCTTAAGCCACAATAGAGAAAAGTCCATTTTTCGTCCCTCAATTCTTCGGTCCGATCACTTTTGGTCCCTCAACTCTAAAACCGGACAGGTTGCACCGCGAACTCTCCAAACCAGACAAAAATTGTCCCTTCTCGCGGCTGACCCAGTATTGGTGCTGACTAGGCGTGGTTTTGACTAGTCCACGCCGATGTGGCAATGTGATCCCACAAAACAGCCGGCTCTCTCCCTCACTCTGTCTCTCTCGCGTTCTCCCCACTCTCCCTCTCCCAAGGCTATGAATTTCAGCAACATTTTGTCTGAATTTCAATATATGCTACAAATTTTGCCATAGTTTTGTTTGTTTTTGGACAAATCTGAGAGTAACAACACACATAGTTCAAAGATTTAATCAAACATCACAGATTCTCATACAAATTGATAGTTCACACAATGTCTGACATCACATAGTTCCACACAAATTCTGATAGGTTCATAACACAGAAAGAAGAGCACACATAGTTTTCCACAAACAGATTAGATAGGTCTAAGCAAAGGCATCACAGCACACATAGTAGCACACTCAGTCCAACAGCCTTGTGGGTAATTTCCTTGTCCTTTTTACCTCCCTTCCAGGTGCTTTGAACTGTGAATTAGCACTTTCTTATTTCACATTGATAGTGACACCTGAGCTAGAACTCACATTGACAGTGACACCTTTCATTGCAGCCTTTGAGGAGGACTTGTTCTTCTGAATATTGTTCCCTTTCCCTTGGACAGCAGGCTTAGGAGGTTTGGACATGGGTACTGGTCTCTTTGTCCCTCTGGATGTTCCTGCAGCACTGGTACTCTGTTGACAAGGCACAACATTTTCGTGCAAATGTAATACATATTAGAGAATAAGCACATGCAACCAAAACTTGTTACTCACCCTGTGTGCAGTAGCACTGTGTTGTCTACTTTGTTGTGCACTCTGTTGTTCACTTTGTTGTCCACTTTGGTGTCCACTCTGTTGCCCACCTGGCTGTCTATGGCATATTGTTCTGTTGTGACCAACTCCTTTGCATTTACCACACCTGATGAGTGTCCCAGTCTTTGGCAATCTGGTCTTCGACACTTTTTTTCTCAGTTTCCTCCTTCTTTCTCTCAGTCCTTGGCCTACCAGGCATCTTGACATAACCAGGAGCTACAAGTCTAGGCCTTGGTGATATTGGCCAGCAATCCATGCCATTAACAGGTTGCAGACAATGTGCATATGTTCTCTTGAATGCCTCAACATAAAAACAGCTAGCAATGAAACTTGTCAAGTCACTTGTGATGGTGTGTATTGATGCAATTGCATGTGCACAAGGCATACCGGATACTTGCCAATAACCACAAGTGTAGTTATTTCTGTTTAGATCAACACCAAATCTGTAATGTTTCCTTTGGGTGACCTCAAACACATTATTTCCATTGCTGATAGGATGACAACTCCCAGACCAATCTATGTACTTGTTCATCTTCTTATTTATAGTTGGTCATACAATTTTTAATGTTCATTTCTCACATTTTTCAATCATTTCTTGAATCCTAACCGTTACCTTTCGTCTAATTGCCTCAAGCATTGAAATGATAGGTAAAAATCTTGCATCTATGATCCATTTGTTGAAACTTTCACAAATATTGTTATCAACAGAGTCACAATTAGATCCTAACCTGAACCATGCCCTTGACCAGTGCTTGGGATCGAACCTGGTTACTGCCCTTGCACCTTCGACGGTCTCTCTTGCTAACTTTGCCCTTGCCAAGTTGAAAAGGCTCACAGAAGAAGCCTTTGCACAATTCCAGAAAAGTTTGTGCCACTCTTTCACTCTGAATTCTTTTCTCCAATTGGCATACACATGTCTGGCACAATTTCCATGTTCTGCATGAGGGGCCCAATTCTGTACAGCTGTGATGATACCCTGCACACAAATTGTGTTAGACATTACATCATATACATCATAGAGATACATCATATATTCCTATGTAAATGAGAGACAACATATAACTTACTTTTTGTTGGTCTGAAATTATTACCCAGCCTTAACCATCATATACATTGACATCTTTGAAGAGTAATGAGCAAAACCAGTCCCAATAATCGTTGTTTTCTTTCTCAACCACAGCCCAAGCAATTGGATACATTTGGCTATTCGCATCTCTTCCCAAAGCACATAACAACTCTCCATTTGTTGCTCCTTTGAAGAAGCACCCATCCAAACCAATGACTTTTCTGCAGCCTGCCATGAAACCTTGCTTGAAAGCATTCAAACAAATATAAATTCTTTGAAATGTTGGAATTGCACAAGCTGGATCAAGCTTAACCACAACAGTGCTTCCAGGATTGCTCCTAAGAAACTCTTCCTGATAGTCAAATATCCTAGTGTATTGTTCCTTAGTTGCATCAAACATTTTCTTTATCACCATTCCCTTAGCTCTCTTCACTTGAGAAGTACTAACTTCTGAAAACATATCTTCCCCGATGTGTGCTTTCAGATTTGCAATTTTCCACATTGGGTTAGCACTAATGATACCTTCATACTTAGCTGCAATCCTAACAGCAGTAACAAGCTTGTTGTCTTTCCTAGACGGGCATTGATGAACATCATTTATACTAGTAATCTGCCAACTAGTAGATTTACTAGTTAGACTAGCCAAACAATACCAATTGCATGTCTTCCAGTCACAAGTTGCCCTACACCTATTACAATCATTCTTTCTGAATTTTATGAACTTTTTTTTTGCTTAAGCCCATATTTAATGACTGCCTGCCTGAACTCTTCTTTTGAACCAAATTTCATGCCTAACACAAACTTGGGCTCCTCTTCCTTGTCTTTGAACCTTGGGAAATCATCTGATTTCTTTCTTGTATCACCATCTTCGTTCAAAGAGTCATCAAACTCAGATGAATCCTCGTACGGTGTATCATTGCCATCTTTCTCTTCTCTATTCTCTTCTCCCACAGCTTTTGTTGAACCAACTCTAGGCTGCACAAGATATACATCATCCAGTACTTGTAACTGTCCTTGCTTCATCTTCTTCTTGTACTCTACATATTTCTTGTTTATCTCAATTCCTTCTTCATCTTCTTCCGAAGGACTCTCATCTCCAGGAACATAGTCACTATCTTCTTCATCTATATCATCTTCGGCTGCCGGCGCGGATGCCTGTACCACTTCTGTTGTTACTTGCTCCAGTGGGACAATTTGTCCCTGCTCATTTTTACCCTCTTCTTCATCTGATGGTAGAGCACGTGCCAATATATGATATTCAACAATGTTCTCTACATATACTTTAGCTACTGCATTCTCTTCAATTGCAGAAACCATGCTCAAATAGGACGTATCATCATGCAACAAACCAAGCCCATCATGCATTTCTCTCCCAGGATATAGCCAGTGGAACTGCACTTCATCATCCTTCAAATCCTTCCAATGATCTTCCTTTTAAAAAAACCAACAATCTCCGGCAGTGACACTTTGTCTCGCTCCAAATGCGACATCCCGATAACGCCATCAGCATAGTGTACATACTGCCCATCGTTCACAAAGTGACCACCGAAATGAAATCGTATGGGCAGAAATTCCAGAGGATCCATCTCACGGACCTACATTAAGCAGATAAAAAATTTACCTACTAATCCACAAACTGGCCATGTACTACAACTAACCGACCACAAATCGATCTATTTTAGCAACTGACCTTGATTTGGAGCTTCTTCTCGTCTCCATCCGCCACTCCTGCTGACCGCCGCCGCCGTGACCCACCGACCGCCGCGGCGCTGCGCTACCGCTGGCCGTCGCCGGCGCCGTGACCCACCGCCCGCTGTGGCGCTGCGCTCCCGCTGACCGCACCGCCGACCGCCGCAGCGCTGCGCTCCCGCTGACCGCGCCGCCGTGCGCCGCCGACCGCCGCGGCGCTGCGCTCCCGTTGACCGCCGCCGCCAACCGCCGTGGCGCTGCGCTCCCGCTGACCGCCGCCGCCGCCTGCGTCGCCACAGCCGCCGCCAAAGATAGCTAGGGTTCGGGCACGGGTCGAAGAAAGGGGATCGAAAGGGAACGAGGGGCTGGGGTCGGGTCTTTAGGTGACTGGAGAGAGAGAGAGATGGGCCACGTGGGCAACGACTAGTCAAACCCGGGCTGAGTCAGTAGCGAAACCGCGTCGGGTCTGCGGACGGACAATTTTTGTCTGGTTTGGAGAGTTCACGGTGCAACCTGTCCGGTTTTAGTGTTGAGGGACCAAAAGTGATCGGACTGAAGAACTGAGGGACGAAAAATGGACTTTTCTCGCCACAATATGATCCCATAATTCTAATTTTGGAACGAGACCTACAAAATTATGAATATGATGGGAGTTGTATATATGGTCATAGATCGTGAGGGGGACGCTCAATGCGGTTTGTGGATCGATTTGGGATCTTTTTCTGTTTGACAAGGAAAGGAAAGGAGAGATCGATTGGGCTAAGATGTCGTCTGTTTGGGCCTGTAGGCGGTAGTAGCCCACTCCAGTCTACCGAACCAGCCCAAGTCTCTTTCTCCCTCACGTACCCCTTCGATCGCTAAAAAGGAAACAGAGAAGAGCGCCATTGCTTTCTGAATTCTGAGACAGAGAAGAGCGCTGCCGCAGCCCGCAGATCGGCAGATGTGTAGGTGGGGGGCGATTCTCCGCCGCCGGCGACCCGGGGCGGCCGCCCCAGCTCGCCCCCATGGTGGGTCCGCCACTGTATGTAGTGTTCCCTTTCAGTCTCCTATCAGTGACGAGACTTAAGAGGATGGCCCTCTGTTTCCTGCTTATTTTTGGTCCTTGCCCTATTGTCGTCTTGATGTAGCTTTTCTCTGATGTATGTGATTGCCTGATGTAATCCCTTGATCTTATATTCTTCACTCCTCTTAATGAAATGAAAACAACAATGCTGCCTTTCATCCAAATACACCATGAACCACCACCTGGTCACATCGTCCGGCCAATAGAAGTAATGATAAATTTGCATGGGTGCTCAAGGCAGATTTCGAGAAGTGTCGATGTTCAGAGGTGATGGACTTGGGTGACCAACTACTCCTCACCAAATTCACTCGGGAGCACCACCAAGATCGTTGGTAGATCACTGCGATGACCACATGATTCAAGGAGGGAACTACTCCTCTGTCACAAAATATAAGATCATTTTTGACACTATAATGTTGGGTGTCCATTCGGGTATGGGTCAGACTGTACATGTAGGTGCGTCGCCAAAAACATTCAGATTGGATTAGAACCCAAGATTTTGGGTAACAGAAAGGTGTGATAGCTCCTGGGTACCTAGGCACCCTCTATGAACAGTAAATTCAAAAGAACAGAAAGAAAATCAAAAAAATCTGAAACTTTGCAACATCAAAGATGGTCAAACTTTATAGGTTCTTGCAAGTTTTCATGCCAAAATATCATGTAGAGAAAGGTGTACAAACGAATTTCAGATTTCAATGCTAAAAGTGCTCAAAACTTCAAGCACTGAAATCTTTTTCATGTGTAGAGCTCCTCGAATGGTTTTTTTGGCATAAAAACTTGCAAGCATCTACAAAGTTCGATCATCTTTGATGTCGCAAAGTTTTAGATTTTTTTGATTTTACTGCTCGTAGAGGGTGCATACGCACCCGGGAGCTAAAAACCACTCTCTTTTGAGTAATGAACAAATTTCTTTATATACAACCATTTTTAAGATTGAGTGATAAACAAAATTTCTTGGTATACGATTACTTTTTTTCTCAGAATCAGGGTTAAAAACCCCGCCCTGTGCAATACGCATCGATATACCGTTTACCAGAATATCACCATACATTGTATGCAGATTTCTCTTTGGTAATGGAGCGTGTTAATCCATATAAAAGTCACCAATAAAATAATTAATATACTTAAACTAATTTATATTCCTGTGTGGAGTTCTCTCTGCTAGTGGAGATTCTTAAGCCATATAAAAGTCATCAACAAAATAATTAATACACTCTTACTGAAAAAATATTATTAATCACTCCAATCAATATTACTTGTCGTTTGAGCAACAAGTGATATAGATCAGAGGGAGTACTTGGAAATGCATTACAAATGTATACACTTTTTTTTTGTAGCGAACTAAATCAACTTTTTAAGTGACAACTCTTGCGTGGAATGAGAGTAAGTTCTAGCTATGCTTATGGAATAAGATGAAAACTTTGCGCTCACCTTCCTACACTGTGTTAATGGACTAGCGAAAAGAAGTATTTATATCAGTATTTGCAAGGATTTAATAATTATTATTATCATTATAGCATTTTGTAGTTGCGTATATACTCATTTTAAACAACTTTAGGATTAAGAGATGTGCAATTTTGTTGCAGCTGCACCTTTTGAAACTACATTTGCACGTAAAAAAAATTCTAGCGCAACTCTAGGTTTGAAGTATGCGATTGGATAGTTATGGCATTTCGAAACCTGAAATTGTACAGTTTTTTTTTAAATTTTAGGCTTTGGCCGAATTGCACGCAACTAGGTAAGCACATTGAAACGCAAGATCAAACGCAAGAACTAACCAAGGAGATCACATGTCCTATTAATTAAGTGGGAAAAGCTCAACAGGTGATGAGCTCTTTTTGGAGAGAGAAAAAAACTCGAACTAATTTTCAGCTCACAAGTTTTGAGCTCTAATCTGAACTAGGAATCGAACCTAGCTAACTGATAAATCAAACGATCTCTAAGCACGCAGTGGGTGCTAATGAACGAACTAACTAAGCGACGATGGCCTTGGCGGAGAGCTCCTCGCCGGTGAGGAAGTGCGCGAAGACCTGCCTGGCCTGCACCGGCGTGATCATGGGCACCATGTGTCCGGCGCCGCGCACGGTGACGAAGGTGAGCCCGTCGTAGACCACCGTGTACCCGCCCACCTGGTCGCTGGTGAACCACTCCCTCCACCCCTTCTTCGTCGCGAGCCCGAGCTTCTTCAGCGCGAGCCGCGTCGAGGTCACCGGCACGCGGTCGTCGGTGTCGCCGCTGAAGACCCACACCCGGATCCCGTCCTTCACCAGCTTGCCGATGGCCGGCAGGGTCGACGCCGGCGCGTCCGTCCAGTTGGTCAGCGCGTCGCTGCACGGCTCCCAGCGGTACGGGATTGCGCCGGAGACGTTGGCGTGCAGCGCCTTCTGCACGTCGGCGCGGTTCAGGTAGTCGAGGATGTGGTAGTCCCCGCAGGGGTCGTAGGCG
This sequence comes from Triticum urartu, assembly GCF_003073215.2. Lineage (NCBI taxonomy): Eukaryota > Viridiplantae > Streptophyta > Magnoliopsida > Poales > Poaceae > Triticum > Triticum urartu. Next base: position 678,009,899 of record NC_053028.1, read on the forward strand.
TTGTAGTAGGGCCTGCCGCCGCGGTGCAGCTTCCCCAGCGGCGTGCCGGTGCCGGCGAGCTTGGAGCGGCGGCGGGGGGAGGAGTTGGTGGAGTTGACCATAGATTTGGTGCAGGCGGGGGGGTAGAGGCTGTAAAGGTCGATGTCGTTCATGGCGTTGAAGAAGTCGTTCCATGCGTTGTCGCAGGCGTCGCTCTCCATGCCGTCGTCGGGGAACTTGCAGTTGTTCTTGACGGCGGTGTAGATCCCATCCGAGACCACCGCGTGGTCCCAGGCGTAGTCGACCAGGCCGCGGTCGTCGGAGCTGGCGTCGATGGCGGCGTTGCCGATCAGGATCCCCTTGAGGTTGACCTTGTGAGCCCGCGACGCCTTCTTGTTCATGTGGACGATCTTCTCGGCGAGCTGGGGGACGTAGTGCCCGGCGTAGCTCTCGCCGGCGATGTACAGGTCGTGGCCCTTGAACTGAGGGAACTTGTCCAGCCAGTTCACGAGGAAAGAGTATGCGTCATGGGCTGTCACAAAGCAAGATGAGATCCGATTAATTGTCATACCTCTTAATGCCATGAAAGGAATGATGATTAATTAGATCTATAACTAATTGGCAATTATCTTGGCCTACCAGTGAGGTTGTCGCCAAACTGGCCGAGATCGGCGGTGGTGTTGGTGTAGGAGAAGCCCACGCCGGCAGGGGACTCCAAGAACAGCATGTTTGCCTCTGTTCAACAGTCATCAAAGAGAACAATGGTGCACGATTAATCAATCGGAATGAACAATTATTACTACATGATTTGCTTGGTAATAGATGTAACAAGTGCGTACCTTTGTTCCATGAGTGGGGATTCAAGGCAATCTCGGGCTTTCCCTTCTGGATCAAGAAGGGGCCAAGCTCCATCATCGCTCCATACCCCACGGACGAGCATCCAGGCCCTGAGATTATCCAATATTAGTTTCATCTCATGCATGGAACTCAATGGAATGAAATGGATCGAGTAACTAAGTGTACACTGATTAGCTAGATCGCATCTACTAAACAAAGTAATATTTAATCTACCTCCGTTGAGCCAGAGGACGAGGGGCTTCTTGGCGACGTCGTGGGTGGCCTCGAAGAGCCAGTAGAAGAGGGCGCGGCCGTGGGTCTCGTTCACCGTGACGTAGCCGGAGTAGTGCCGGAAGCCCACCTGCTCCGTCTGCCCCGGCAGCATCTCCACCCGGTCCGCCTCCTGCACCTCGAAGATCTTCTCGAACCCGGGGTGGTGGTGCCTCGCGGCCACCACCGCGACGGCGGCGGCGAGGAGGAGCACGCGCAGCAAGCTGCTCGACGGCGAAGTGGCCATGGCTGCAGGCGCGCGGCTGCTTGGGTTACTGGTGTCGACTGGGTTGGTGTCCATGCACAGTGTATGGGCGCCTATATATATGCGCCCGGCCGAGATCGATCAGCTGGCTGCTGGCGATCGTGGAGGAGATTTGTTGCTGGTTTCTTGGAGGTGGGTGGGTGGGATAGGGTTTGTTTCTGGTTTTCCGACGCGGATAGGGCTTGTTTGTTGGAGACGAGTGCTACAGATTTGCGTGCGTTTGTTACAAAAGACGGAGAAGCGGAGAAAATTGTTTATTTTCGTGAAATCCACATCATCGTGTTCCATGGTCATCAGGTATGCCGCCTTGGGTTTTGTTTTGGAGTTTGGAGAAGGGGAGAGAGGGGGCGGGAGAGTGAGGAAAATATGAACTCCTCCCTGTTTGTTTTTACTCCTTGTGAACTCCTTTCTGGTGAACAGATTTAGTCATCCTGCCATGTCGACCCTAAACCCACGAAGGTCATCAGGCGCGCTCTAGCATCAGCAACGGCTCTAGGGTTTTTCAAAAAGCATGGGACGACCGTGAGGTACGAGTGAATGCGCTCTTACCATCGTCGTGTTGCATTTTGGGCAAAAACAACATGGCGTCAAAGGCTTGGTACGTCCAGGTGCATCTATCTAACTTTATAACTTTACAAATAGAGTTTTATCATTTATACCACTAGTCGTGTCCCGCTAGTCGGTTTTGCCACTAGGAGTTTGCACTGCTGAAAAATGTCGTCGCTCTATTAGGCACATGCTAAAAAATGCCACTAGACACCAATATTGTAACCTCAAAACCTGTTTAGCATGTTATCTTTACCTAATAATAAAGCAAATTGGGTTTCTTTCGTCCGTCATGGCATTTTTTAGGAAAGTCCCTCTATTTCAGAGAATTCAACCCGCGGTCCTGTTTTAAGTTAAAACGAATCATTATTTTCGTATTTTACACAAAAGTCTCTGTCTTTTCTTGAAATCAACCCGCCGTCCGGATTTAAGTCACACCCGAATCGTTATTTTATATTTTTCAAAACCCCCCCTGATGTTTTAGGTAATTCATCCACGGATCATATTTAAGTCAAACAAATGCTTTTTAAAATCATCCATATCTTTTAAACCGTAACTCCGATTTAAACATGTTATATATGAAATTTGATTAGAAAAATATGTAGAATATGAATATGAGATTATTTTTACCTATTAAGTATTTTTAAATATGGTTTGGAATATATTTGAGTCAAACCAAATGATTTTCTAAATTATCTGTATCTTTTAAATCGTAACTTCGATTTTAACATATTATATATAAAATTTTATTAGAAAAATGTGTGGAATCTAAATATGATGTTAATTTTACCTGTTAAATATTTCTAAAATATTGTTATGGAAGCAAACTTATAAATTATAGCACAAGATTCGTTTTTTTTCATACCCGCGGCGATCCGGATTGCAAACAAACACCCCACTATAACCATATACGGAAAAGAAAACATCGATAACTACACATGCATACCTCTGAAAAATGTTGTAGGGAAAAACAACAGATTTCTCATCGTGAGAGTGAGAGAAAGCGAGCGAAAGAGAGAGAGGGAGAGAGAGAGAGAGGGAGGAGAGACGGAGCGAGAGACACATTAGGATTAACCATATTCAACACACATTATTTATTGTTTTGTGTGAATACCGAGGCCATTGCCGGTGAGGGTGAGAAGGAGGATAAGCAGCAACACAAATATGATGCCTCGCAAAAATAAAGGAGATGGACCTATTATGGTTTTGAGTGATGGTTGTTGAGTTAAAAGCATGTGTTATGTTTTCTCTTCCGTTGCAATGCACGGGCTCTTTTGCTAGTATGACCAAAGTACACATGGATCAACATGTCAGCTCTCCCTCTATCTCACTACGATAAAGTTTGAGTAATTGGGTCCCATTCAATCCCCAACAACGTTCTTACTTTCCTCTAAATTTATTCGCTTGCTTACTCCCGATAAGTGGGGCCCACACTTTATCATTGTGAGATACAAAGAGTGACATGTGGGTCTAGAGGTATTTTGGTCATATAACATGGTCAGCGGGTTCGACCTGATAGTAACGGTGTCTAATGACATTTTTGAGCAAACATCTTTATGAAATGAAGGCATTTTTATCACTTGTGCCTTCTACTGGCAAACTAAGTAGTGTGACACAACTAGTGGCATAAATGATAAAAACCCTTACAAATAAGTCATCGCCTCTTTGAAACAACAAACAAGGCCTTCTTCTCAATTCTAATAAGGTTTAAAATGTCCGAACAATATGATAGGAAGGGGGAGCTGTTGGGATGATGAAGGGGGTGGCAACAATGGTTGGAATAGAATGGGCAGGTAAGTTGGAGATAGAATGTTGTGAATGCTTATAGGGATGCCCCGAACTAAAATCAGAGATGGTTGGATGACCAGATTGAAAAGAAATGGATGTGTGAATCACAACAATGCAAAGATCGGTGGGTTTAACCTCCTTTTCAAAGAGGGAAGAAGAAGAAAAACTTGATGATACTAATATGCCAGACGTCAACCCATCTGCTAGGAAACGACTAGCATTGAGCTAAAATTCCGGAGCTGGAGGAATTAAGAATATGGAGGAGGCTATCGTCCCGGTTGATGGTTCATCTAAGGTGGCAAATATAGTGGACCTATTTGATGGGAAGCACAAATGAGCAAATGGAGAAGCGATGGACAACACACAGACTTATGACCAATTTAATGGATTAGTAGTACCTCTCAAAGGTGACCACCAGGAGTAATTAGGTGTTGGGAAATGTAATAATTTCAAAAAAAATTCCTACGCACACGCAAGATCATGGTGATGCATAGCAACGAGAGGGAAGAGTGTTGTCCACGTACCCTCATAGACCGAAAGCGGAAGCGTTAGCACAACGCGGTTGATGTAGTCGTACGTCTTCACGATCCGACCGATCAAGTACCGAACGTACGGCACCTCCGAGTTCAGCACACGTTCAGCCCGATGACGTCCCTCGAACTCCGATCCAGCCAAGTGTTGAGGGAGAGTTTCGTCAGCACGACGGTGTGGTGATGTTGGGTTTCGTAGTAATTTCAAAAAATTTCCTACGCACACGCAAGATCATGTGATGCATAGCAACGAGAGGGGAGAGTGTTGTCTACGTACCCAACGCAGACCGACTGCGGAAGCGATGACACGACGTAGAGGAAGTAGTCGTACGTCTTCACGATCCAACCGATCAAGCACCGAAACTACGGCACCTCCGAGTTCGAGCACACGTTCAGCTCGATGACGATCCCCGGACTCCGATCCAGCAAAGTGTCGGGGAAGAGTTCCATCAGCACGACGGCGTGGTGACGATTTTGATGTACTACAGCAGCAGGGCTTCGCCTAAACTCCGCTACAGTATTATCGAGGAATATGGTGGCAGGGGGCACCGCACACGGCTAAGGAATAGATCACGTGGATCAACTTGTGTGTTCTAGGGTGTCTCTACCTCAGTATATAAAGGAGCCAAGGGCGAAGGGGGGCGCCGGCCAAGGAGGAGGGCGCAGGAGGAGTCCTACTCCTTCCGGGAGTAGGACTCCCCCCCAATCCTATTCCAACTAGGATTCCCCAAAGGGGGAAAGAGAGAGAGGGGGGCCGGCCACCTTCTCCTAGTCCTAATAGGACTAGGGGAGGGGGGAGGTGCGCAGCCACCTTGGGCTGTCCCTTTCTCCTTTCCACTAAGGCCCATTAAGGCCCATATGGCTCCCGGGGGGTTCCGGTAACCTCCCGGTAACCCGGTAAAATCCCGATTTCACCCGGAACACTTCCGATATCCAAACATAGGCTTTCAATATATCAATCTTTACGTCTCGACCATTTCGAGACTCCTCGTCATGTCCCATGATCACATCCGGGACTCCGAACAACCTTCGGTACATCAAAATGTATAAACTCATAATATAACTGTCATCGTAACCTTAAGCGTGCGGACCCTACGGGTTCGAGAACAATGTAGACATGACCGAGACATGTCTCCGGTCAATAACCAATAGTGGGACCTGGATGCCCATATTGGCTCCTACATATTCTACGAAGATCTTTATCGGTCAGACCGCATAACAACATACGTTGTTCCCTTTGTCGTCGGTATGTTACTTGCTCGAGATTCGATCGTCGGTATCCAATACCTAGTTCAATCTCGTTACCGGCAAGTCTCTTTACTCGTTCCGTAATACATCATCTCACAACTAACATATTAGTTGTAATGCTTGCAAGGCTTATGTGATGTGTATTACCGAGAGGGCCCAGAGATACCTCTCCGACAATCGGAGTGACAAATCCTAATCTGGAAATACGCCAACCCAACATCTACCTTTGGAGACACCTGTAATGCTCATTTATAATCACCAGTTACGTTGTGACGTTTGGTAGCACCCAAAGTGTTCCTCCGGCAAACGGGAGTTGCATAATCTCATAGTCATAGGAACTTGTATAAGTCATGAAGAAAGCAATAGCAACATACTAAACGATCGGGTGCTAAGCTAATGGAATGGGTCATGTCAGTCAGATCATTCAACTAATGATGTGACCTCGTTAATCAAATAACAACTCATTGTTCACGGTCAGGAAACATAACCATCTTTGATTAACGAGCTAGTCAAGTAGAGGCATACTAGTGACACTTTGTTTGTCTATGTATTCACACATGTATTATGTTTCCGGTTAATACAATTCTAGCATGAATAATAAACATTTATCATGATTATAAGGAAATAAATAATAACTTTATTATTGCCTCTAGGGCATATTTCCTTCAGTCTCCCACTTGCACTAGAGTCAATAATCTAGATTACACTGTAATGATTCTAACACCCATGGAGCCTTGGTGCTGATCATGTTTTGCTCATGGAAGAGGCTTAGTCAACGGGTCTGCAACATTCAGATCCGTATGTATCTTGCAAATCTCTATGTCTCCCACCTGGACTAGATCCCGGATGGAGTTGAAGCGTCTCTTGATGTGTTTGGTCCTTTTGTGAAATCTGGATTCCTTTGCCAAGGCAATTGCACCAGTATTGTCACAAAAGATTTTCATTGGTCCCGATGCATTAGGTATGACACCTAGATCGGATATGAACTCCTTCATCCAGACTCCTTCGTTCGCTGCTTCCGAAGCAGCTATGTACTCCGCTTCACATGTAGATCCCGCTACGACGCTTTGTTTAGAACTGCACCAACTGACAGCTCCACCGTTTAATGTAAACACGTATCCGGTTTGCGATTTAGAATCGTCCGGATCAGTGTCAAAGCTTGCATCAACGTAACCTTTTACAGTGAGCTCTTTGTCACCTCCATATACGAGAAACATATCCTTAGTCCTTTTCAGGTATTTCAGGATGTTCTTGACCGCTGTCCAGTGATCCACTCCTGGATTACTTTGGTACCTCCCTGCTAAACTTATAGCAAGGCACACATCAGGTCTGGTACACAGCATTGCATACATGATAGATCCTATGGCTGATGCATAGGGAACATCTTTCATATTCTCTCTATCTTCTGCAGTGGTCGGGCATTGAGTCTTACTCAACTTCACACCTTGTAACACAGGCAAAAACCCTTTCTTTGCTTGATCCATTTTGAATCTCTTCAAAATTTTGTCAAGGTATGTGCTTTGTGAAAGTCCAATTAAGCGTCTTGATCTATCTCTATAGATATTAATGCCTAATATGTAAGCAGCTTCACCGAGGTCTTTCATTGAAAAACTTTTATTCAAGTATCCCTTTATGCTATCCAGAAATTCTATATCATTTCCAGTCAGCAATATGTCATCCACATATAATATCAGAAATGCTACAGAGCTCCCACTCACTTTCTTGTAAATACAGGCTTCTCTGAAAGTCTGTATAAAACCAAATGCTTTGATCACACTATCAAAACGTTTATTCCAACTCCGAGAGGCTTGCACCAGTCCATAAATGGATCGCTGGAGCTTGCACACTTTGTTAGTTCCCTTTGGATCGACAAAACCTTCCAGTTGCATCATATACAACTCTTCTTCCAGAAATCCATTCAGGAATGCAGTTTTGACATCCATCTGCCAAATTTCATAATCATAAAATGCGGCAATCGCTAACATGATTCGGACGGACTTAAGCATCGCTACGGGTGAGAAGGTCTCATCGTAGTCAATCCCTTGAACTTGCCGAAAATCTTTTGCGACAAGTCGAGCTTAGTAGATAGTAATATTACCATCAGCGTCAGTCTTCTTCTTAAAGATCCATTTATTTTCAATTGCTTGCCGATCATCGGGCAAGTCAACCAAAGTCCATACTTTGTTCTCATACATGGATCCCATCTCAGATTTCATGGCTTCAAGCCATTTTGCGGAATCTGGGCTCACCATCGCTTCTTCATAGTTCGTAGGTTCATCATGATCTAGTAGCATGACTTCCAGAACAGGATTACCGTACCACTCTGGTGCGGATCTTACTCTGGTTGATCTACGCGGTTCAGCAGTATCTTGATCTGAAGTTTCATGATCATTATCATTAGCTTCCTCACCAACTGGTGTAGGTGTCACTGAAACAGTTTTCTGTGATGTACTACTTTCCAGTAAGGGAGCAGGTACAGTTACCTCGTCAAGTTCTACTTTCCTCCCACTCACTTCTTTCGAGAGAAACTCCTTCTCTAGAAAGGATCCATTCTTAGCAACGAATATCTTGCCTTCGGATCTGTGATAGAAGGTGTACCCAACAGTCTCCTTTGGGTATCCTATGAAGACACATTTCTCCGATTTGGGTTCGAGCTTATCAGGTTGAAGCTTTTTCACATAAGCCTCGCAGCCCCAAACTTTAAGAAACGACAACTTTGGTTTCTTGCCAAACCACAGTTCATAAGGCGTCGTCTCAACGGATTTTGATGGTGCCCTATTTAACGTGAATGCGGCTGTCTCTAGAGCATAACCCCAAAATGATAGCGGTAAATCAGTAAGAGACATCATAGATCGCACCATATCTAGTAAAGTACGATTACGACGTTCGGACACACCATTACGCTGTGGTGTTCCGGGTGGCGTGAGTTGCGAAACTATTCCACAGTTTTTCAAATGTACACCAAACTCGTAACTCAAATATTCTCCTCCACGATCAGATCGTAGAAACTTTATTTTCTTGTTACGATGATTTTCAACTTCACTCTGAAATTCTTTGAACTTTTCAAATGTTTCAGACTTATGTTTCATTAAGTAGATATACCCATATCTGCTTAAATCATCTGTGAAGGTGAGAAAATAACGATATCCGCCACGAGCCTCAATATTCATCGGACCACATACATCGGTATGTATGATTTCCAACAAATCCGTTGCTCTCTCCATAGTACCGGAGAACGGTGTTTTAGTCATCTTGCCCATGAGGCACGGTTCGCAAGTACCAAGTGATTCATAATCAAGTGGTTCCAAAAGTCCATCAGTATGGAGTTTCTTCATGCGCTTTATACCGATATGACCTAAACGACAGTGCCACAAATAAGTTGCACTTTCATTATCAACTCTGCATCTTTTGGCTTCAACATTATGAATATGTGTATTACTACTATCGAGATTCAATAAGAATAGACCACTCTTCAAGGGTGCATGACCATAAAAGATATTACTCATATAAATGGAACAACCATTATTCTCTGATTTAAATGAATAACCGTCTCGCATTAAACAAGATCCAGATATAATGTTCATGCTCAACGCTGGCACCAAATAACAATTATTTAGGTCTAATATTAATCCCGAAGGTAGATGTAGAGGTAGCGTGCCGACCGTGATCACATCGACTTTGGAACCGTTTCCCACACGCATCGTCACCTCGTCCTTTGCCAGTGCCCGCTTATTCCGTAGTCCCTGTTTTGAGTTGCAAATATTAGCAACAGAACCAGTATCAAATACCCAGGTGCTACTGCGAGCTCTACTAAGGTACACATCAATAACATGTATATCACATATACCTTTGTTCACCTTGCCATCCTTTTTATCCGCCAAATACTTGGGGCAGTTCTGCTTCCAGTGACCAGTCTGCTTGCAGTAGAAGCACTCAGTTTCAGGCTTAGGTCCAGACTTGGGTTTCTTCTCTTGAGCAGCAACTTGCTTGCCGTTCTTCTTGAAGTTCCCCTTCTTCTTCCCTTTGCCCTTTTTCTTGAAACTAGTGGTCTTGTTAACCATCAACACTTGATGCTCCTTCTTGATTTCTACCTCCACAGCTTTCAGCATTGCGAAGAGCTCGGGAATAGTCTTGTTCATCCCTTGCATATTATAGTTCATCACGAAGCTCTTGTAGCTCGGTGGCAGTGATTGGAGAATTCTGTCAATGACGCAATCATCCAGAAGATTAACTCCCAATTGAATCAAGTGATTATTATACCCAGACATTTTGAGTATATGCTCACTAACAGAACTGTTCTCCTCCATCTTGCAGCTATAGAACTTATTGGAGACTTCATATCTCTCAATTCGGGCATTTGCTTGAAATATTAACTTCAACTCCTGGAACATCTCATATGCTCCATGACGTTCAAAATGTCGTTGAAGTCCCAATTCTAAGCCGTAAAGCATGGCACACTGAACTATCGAGTAGTCATCAGCTTTGCTCTGCCAGACATTCATAACATTTGGTGTTGCTCCAGCAGCAGGCCTGGCGCCCAGCGGTGCTTCCAGGACGTAATTCTTCTGTGCAGCAATGAAGATAATCCTCAAGTTACGGACCCAGTCCGTATAATTGCTACCATCATCTTTCAACTTTGCTTTCTCAAGGAACGCATTAAAATTCAACGGAACAACAGCACGAGCCATCTATCTACAATCAACATAAACAAGCAAGATACTATCAGGTACTAAGTTCATGATAAGTTTAAGTTCAATTAATCAAATTACTTAAGAACTCCCACTTAGATAGACATCCCTCTAATCTTCTAAGTGATTACGTGATCCAAATCAACTAAACCATAACTGATCATCACGTGAGATGGAGTAGTTTTCAATGGTGAACATCGTTATGTTGATCATATCTACTATATGATTCACGCTCGACCTTTCGGTCTCCGTGTTCCGAGGCCATATCTGCATATGCTAGGCTCGTCAAGTTTAACCTGAGTATTCTGCGTGTGCAAAACTGGCTTGCACCCGTTGTAGATGGACGTAGAGCTTATCACACCCGATCATCACGTGGTGTCTGGGCACGACGAACTTTGGCAACGGTGCATACTCAGGGAGAACACTTCTTGATAATTTAGTGAGAGATCATCTTATAATGCTACCGTCAATCAAAGCAAGATAAGATGCATAAAAAGATAAACATCACATGCAATCAATATAAGTGATATGATATGGCCATCATCATCTTGTGCTTGTGATCTCCATCTCCGAAGCACCGTCATGATCACCATCGTCACCGGCGCGACACCTTGATCTCCATCGTAGTATCGTTGTCGTCTCGCCAATCTTATGCTTCCACGACTATCACTACCGTTTAGTAATAAAGTAAAGCATTACATCGCGATTGCATTGCATACAATAAAGCGACAACCATATGGCTCCTGCCAGTTGCCGATAACTCGGTTACAAAACATGATCATCTCATACAATAAAATTCAGCATCATGCCTTGACCATATCACATCACAACATGCCCTGCAAAAACAAGTTAGACGTCCTCTACTTTGTTGTTGCATGTTTTACGTGGCTGCTACGGGCTTAAGCAAGAACCAATCTCACCTACGCATCAAAACCACAACGATAGTTTGTCAAATAGACTCCGTTTTAACCTTCGCAAGGACCGGGCGTAGCCATACTTGGTTCAACTAAATTTGGAGAGACAGTCGCCCGCAAGCCATCTATGTGCAAAGCACGTCGAGGGAACCGGTCTCGCGTAAGCATACGCGTAAGGTTGGTCCGGGTCGTCTCGTCCAACAATGCCGCCGAACCAAAGTATGACATGCTGGTAGGCAGTATGACTTATATCGTCCACAACTCACTTGTGTTCTACTCGTGCATATAACATCAACATAAATAACCTAGGCACGGATGCCACTGTTGGGTTTCGTAGTAATTTCAAAAAAATTCCTACGCACACGCAAGATCATGTGATGCATAGCAACGAGAGGGGAGAGTGTTGTCTACGTACCCAGCGCAGACCGACTGCGGAAGCGATGACACGACATAGAGGAAGTAGTCGTACGTCTTCACGATCCAACCGATCAAGCACCGAAACTACGGCACCTCCGAGTTCGAGCACATGTTCAGCTCGATGACGATCCCCGGACTCCGATCCAGCAAAGTGTCGGGGAAGAGTTCCGTCAGCACGACAGCGTGGTGACGATTTTGATGTACTACAGCAGCAGGGCTTCGCCTAAACTCCGCTACAGTATTATCGAGGAATATGGTGGCAGGGGGCACCGCACACGGCTAAGGAATAGATCACGTGGATCAACTTGTGTGTTCTAGGGTGTCTCTACCTCAGTATATAAAGGAGCCAACGGGGAAGGGGGGCGCCGGCCAAGGAGGAGGGCGCAGGAGGAGTCCTACTCCTTCCGGGAGTAGGACTCCCCCCCAATCCTATTCCAACTAGGATTCCCCAAAGGGGGAAAGAGAGAGGGGGGCTGGCCACCTTCTCCTAGTCCTAATAGGACTAGGGGAGGGGGGAGGTGCGCAGCCACCTTGGGCTGTCCCTTTCTCCTTTCCACTAAGGCCCATTAAGGCCCATATGGCTCCCGGGGGGTTCCGGTAACCTCCCGGTAACCCGGTAAAATCCCGATTTCACCCGGAACACTTCCGATATCCAAACATAGGCTTCCAATATATCAATCTTTACGTCTCGACCATTTCGAGACTCCTCGTCATGTTCATGATCACATCCGGGACTCCGAACAACCTTCGGTACATCAAAATGCATAAACTCATAATATAACTGTCATCGTAACCTTAAGCGTGCGGACCCTACGGGTTCGAGAACAATGTAGACATGACCGAGACATGTCTCCGGTCAATAACCAATAGCGGGACCTGGATGCCCATATTGGCTCCTACATATTCTACGAAGATCTTTATCGGTCAGACCGCATAACAACATACGTTGTTCCCTTTGTCGTCGGTATGTTACTTGCTCGAGATTCGATCGTCGGTATCCAATACCTAGTTCAATCTCGTTACCGGCAAGTCTCTTTACTCGTTCCGGTAATACATCATCTCACAACTAACAGATTAGTTGTAATGCTTGCAAGGCTTATGTGATGTGTATTACTGAGAGGGCCCAGAGATACCTCTCCGACAATCGGAGTGACAAATCCTAATCTTGAAATACGCCAACCCAACATCTACCTTTGGAGACACCTGTGATGCTCCTTTATAATCACCCAGTTACGTTGTGACGTTTGGTAGCACCCAAAGTGTTCCTCCGGCAAATGGGAGTTGCATAATCTCATAGTCATAGGAACTTGTATAAGTCATGAAGAAAGCAATAGCAACATACTAAACGATCGGGTGCTAAGCTAATGGAATGGGTCATGTCAGTCAGATCATTCAACTAATGATGTGACCTCGTTAATCAAATAACAACTCATTGTTCATGGTCAGGAAACATAACCATCTTTGATTAATGAGCTAGTCAAGTAGAGGCATACTAGTGACACTTTGTTTGTCTATGTATTCACACATGTATTATGTTTCCGGTTAATACAATTCTAGCATGAATAATGTACATCAAAATGCATAAACTCATAATATAACTGTCATCGTAACCTTAAGCGTGCGGACCCTACGGGTTCGAGAACAATGTAGACATGACCGAGACATGTCTCCGGTCAATAACCAATAGCGGGACCTGGATGCCCATATTGGCTCCTACATATTCTACGAAGATCTTTATCGGTCAGACCGCATAACAACATACGTTGTTCCCTTTGTCATCGGTATGTTACTTGCTCGAGATTCGATCGTCGGTATCCAATACCTAGTTCAATATCGTTACCGGCAAGTCTCTTTACTCGTTCCGTAATACATCATCTCACAACTAACAGATTAGTTGTAATGCTTGCAAGGCTTATGTGATGTGTATTACTGAGAGGGCCCAGAGATACCTCTCCGACAATCGGAGTGACAAATCCTAATCTTGAAATACGCCAACCCAACATCTACCTTTGGAGACACCTGTGATGCTCCTTTATAATCACCCAGTTACGTTGTGACGTTTGGTAGCACCCAAAGTGTTCCTCCGGCAAATGGGAGTTGCATAATCTCATAGTCATAGGAACTTGTATAAGTCATGAAGAAAGCAATAGCAACATACTAAACGATCGGGTGCTAAGCTAATGGAATGGGTCATGTCAGTCAGATCATTCAACTAATGATGTGACCTCGTTAATCAAATAACAACTCATTGTTCATGGTCAGGAAACATAACCATCTTTGATTAATGAGCTAGTCAAGTAGAGGCATACTAGTGACACTTTGTTTGTCTATGTATTCACACATGTATTATGTTTCCGGTTAATACAATTCTAGCATGAATAATAAACATTTATCATGATTATAAGGAAATAAATAATAACTTTATTATTGCCTCTAGGGCATATTTCCTTCAGGTGACGATGATGATGTTATACCGACGCAGGGCTTCGCCTAAGCACCGCTACAGTATTATCGAGGTGGACTATGGTGGAGGGGGGCACCGCACACGGCTAAAAGATCAAATCAATTGTTGTGTCTATGGGGTGCCCCCCTACCCCCATATATAAAGGAGCAAGGGGGAGGTGCGGCCGGCCAGGAGGAGTCATACTCCCACCGGGAGTAGGGCTCCCTCCCTTCCTTGATGGATTAGGAGAAGGGGGAAAGAGGAGGGAGAGAGGAAGGAAGGGGGCGCCGCCCCCTTCTCCTTGTCCTATTCGGACTAGAGGGGGAGGGGCGCGCGGCCCTGCCCTAGCCGCCTCTCCTCTTCTCCACTAAGGCCCACTATGGCCCATTAATCCCTCGGGGGGTTCCGGTAATCCCTCGGTACTCCGGTAAAATCCCGATTTCACCCGGAACATTTTCGATATTCAAATATAGGCTTCCAATATATCAATCTTCATGTCTCAATCATTTCGAGACTCCTCGTCATGTCCGTGATCACATCCGGGACTCCGAACAACCTTCGGTACATCAAAACTCATAAACTCATAATATAACCGTCATCGAAACTTTAAGCGTGCGGACCCTATGGGTTCGAGAACTATGTAGAAATGACCGAGACACGTCTCCGGTCAATAACCAATAGCGGAACATGGATGCTCATATTGGCTCCCACATATTCTACGAAGATCTTTATCGGTCAGACCGTATAACAATATACGTTGTTCCCTTTGCCATCGGTATGTTACTTGCCCGAGAGTCGATCGTCGGTATCTCAATACCTAGTTTAATCTCATTACCGGCAAGTCTCTTTACTCATTCCGTAATACATCATCCCGCAACTAACTCATTAGTTGCAATGCTTGCAAGGCTTAAGTGATGTGCATTACCGAGTGGGCCCAGAGATACCTCTCCGATAATCGGAGTGACAAATCCTAATCTCGAAATGCGCCAACCCAACAAATACCTTCGGAGACACCTGTAGATCACCTTTATAATCACCCAGTTACGTTGTGACATTTGGTAGCACACAAAGTGTTCCTCCGGTAAACGGGAGTTGCATAATCTCATAGTCATAGGAACATGTATAAGTCATGAAGAAAGCAATAGCAACATACTAAACGATCGAGTGCTAAGCTAACGGAATGGTCAAGTCAATCACATAATTCTCCTAATGATGTGATCCCGTTAATCAAATGACAACTCATGTCTATGGCTAGGAAACATAACCATCTTTGATCAACGAGCTAGTCAAGTAGAGGCATACTAGTGACACTCTGATTGTCTATGTATTCACACAAGTATTATGTTTCCGGATAATACAATTCTAGCATGAATAATAAATATTTATCATGATATAAGGAAATAAATAATAACTTTATTATTGCCTCTAGGGCATATTTCCTTCAGTCTCCCACTTGCACTAGAGTCAATAATCTAGATTACACAGTAATGATTCTAACACACATGGAGTCTTGGTGTTAATCATGTTTTGCTCGTGGAAGAGGCTTAGTCAACGGGTCTGCAACATTCAGATCCGTATGTATCTTGCAAATTTCTATGTCTCCCACCTGGACTAAATCCCGGATGGAATTGAAGCGTCTCTTGATGTGCTTGGTTCTCTTGTGAAATATGGATTCCTTCGCCAAGGCAATTGCTCCAGTATTGTCACAAAAGATTTTCATTGGACCCAATGCACTAGGTATGACACCTAGATCGGATATGAACTACTTCATCCAGACTCCTTCATTTTCTGCTTCCGAAGCAGCTATGTACTCTGCTTCACACGTAGATCCTGCCACGACGCTTTGTTTAGAACTGCACCAACTGACAGCTCCACCGTTCAATGTAAACACGTATCCGGTTTGCAATTTAGAATCGTCCGGATCAGTGTCAAAGCTTGCATCAACATAACCATTTACAATGAGCTCTTTGTCACCTCCATAAACGAGAAACATATCCTTAGTCCTTTTCAGGTATTTCAGGATGTTCTTGACCGATGTCCAGTGATCCACTCCTGGATTACTTTGATACCTCCCTGCTAGACTTATAGCAAGGCACACATCAGGTCTGGTACACAGCTTTGCATACATGATAGAGCCTATGGCTGAAGCATAGGGAACATCTTTCATCTTCTCTCTATCTTCTGCAGTGGTCGGGCATTGAGTCTTACTCAACTTCACACCTTGTAACACAGGCAAGAACCCTTTCTTTGCTTGATCCATTTTGAACTTCTTCAAAACTTTGTCAAGGTATGTACTTTGTGAAAGTCCAATTAAGCGTCTTGATCTATCTCTATAGATCTTGATGCCCAATATATAAGCAGCTTCACCGAGGTCTTTCATTGAAAAACTCTTATTCAAGTATCCCTTTATGCTATCCAGAAATTCTATATCATTTCCAATCAGCAATATGTCATCCACATATAATATCAGAAATGCTACAGAGCTCCCACTCACTTTCTTGTAAATACATGCTTCTCCAAAAGACTGTACAAAACCAAATGCTTTGATCACACTATCAAAGCGTTTATTCCAACTCCGAAAGGCTTGCACCAGTCCATAAATGGATCGCTGGAGCTTGCACACTTTGTTAGCTCCCTTTGGATCGACAAAACCTTTCGGTTGCATCATATACAACTCTTCTTCCAGAAATCCATTCCGGAATGCAGTTTTTACATCCATTTGCCAAATTTCATAATCATAAAATGCGGCAATTGCTAACATGATTTGGACAGACTTAAGAATCGCTACGGGTGAGAAGGTCTCATCGTAGTCAATCCCTTGAACTTGTCGAAAACCTTTCGCAACAAGTCGAGCTTTATAGACAGTAATATTACCGTCAGCGTCAGTCTTCTTCTTGAAGATCCATTTATTCTCAATGGCTTGCCGATCAACGGGCAAGTCAACCAAAGTCCACACTTTGTGCTCATACATGGATCCCATCTCAGATTTCATGGCCTCAAGCCATTTTGCGGAATCTGGGCTCACCATCGCTTCTTCACAGTTCGTAGGTTCGTCATGGTCTAGTAACATAACCTCCAGAACAGGATTACCGTACCACTCTGGTGCGGATCTTACTCTGGTTGACCTACGAGGTTCAGTAACAACTTGATCTGAAGTTCCATGATCATCATCATTAACTTCCTCACTAATTGGTATAGACATCACAGGAACCGGTTTCTGTGATGAACTACTTTCCAATAAGGGAGCAGGTATGGTTACCTCATCAAGTTCTACTTTCCTCCCACTCACTTCTTTCGAGAGAAACTCCTTCTCTAGAAAGGATTCATTCTTAGCAACGAATGTCTTGCCTTCGGATCTGTTATAGAAGGTCTACCCAACAGTCTCCTTTGGGTATCCTATGAAGACACATTTCTCCGATTTGGGTTCGAGCTTATCAGGTTGAAGCTTTTTCACATAAGCATCACAGCCCCAAACTTTAAGAAATGACAGCTTTGGTTTCTTGCCAAATCACAGTTCATAAGGCGTCGTCTCAACGGATTTCGATGGTGCCCTATTTAACGTGAATGCGGTCGTCTCTAAAGCATAACCCCAAAATGATAGCGGTAAATCAGTAAGAGACATCATAGATCGCACCATATCTAGTAAAGTACGATTACGACGTTCGAACACACCATTATGATGTGGTGTTCCGGGTGGCGTGAGTTGCGAAACTATTCCGCATTGTTTCAAATGTAGACCAAACTCGTAACTCAAATATTCTCCTCCAGATTAGATCGTAGAAATTTTATTTTCTTGTTGCGATGATTTTCAACTTCACTCTAAAATTCTTTAAACTTTTCAAATGTTTCAGACTTATGTTTCATTAAGTAGATATACCCATATCTGCTTAAATCATTTGTGAAGGTGAGAAAATAACGATACCCGCCGCGGGCCTCAATATTCATTGGTCCACATACATCAGTATGTATGATCTCCAATAAATCAGTTGCTCGCTCCATAGTTCCGGAGAATAGCGTTTTAGTCATCTTGCCCATGAGGCACGGTTCGCAAGTACCAAGTGATTCATAATCAAGTGGTTCCAAAAGTCCATCAGTATGGAGTTTCTTCATGCGCTTTACACCGATATGACCTAAACGGCAGTGCCACAAATAATTTGCACTATCATTATCAACTCTGCATCTTTTGGCTTCAACATTATGAATATGTGTATCACTACTATCGAGATTCATCAAAAATAGACCACTCTTCAAGGGTGCATGACCATAAAAGATATTACTCATATAAATAGAACAACCATTATTCTCTGATTTAAATGAATAACCGTCTCGCATCAAACAAGATCCAGATATAATGTTCATGCTCAACGCTGGCACCAAATAACAATTATTTAGGTCTAATACTAATCTCGAAGGTAGATGTAGAGGTAGCGTGCCGACAGCGATCACATCGACTTTGGAACCGTTTCCCACGCGCATCGTCACCTCGTCCTTGGCCAGTGTTCACTTAATCCATAGTCCCTATTTTGAGTTGCGAATATTACCAACAGAACCAGTATCAAATACTCAGGTGCTACTGCGAGCTCTGGTAAGGTACACATCAATAACATGTATATCATATATACCTTTATTCACCTTGCCATCCTTCTCATCCGCCAAATACTTGGGGCAGTTCCGCTTCCAGTGACCAGTCTGCTTGCAGTAGAAGCACTCAGTCTCAGGCTTAGGTCCAGACTTGGGTTTCTTCTCTTGAGCAGCAACTTGTTTGTTGTTCTTCTTGAAGTTCCCCTTCTTCTTCCCTTTGCCCTTTTTCTTAAAATTGGTGGTCTTATTGACCATCAACACTTGATGCTCCTTCTTGATTTCTACCTCCGCAGCCTTTAGCATTGCGAAGAGCTCGGGAATCGTCTTATCCATCCCTTGCATGTTATAGTTCATCACGAAGCTTTTGTAGCTTGGTGGCAGTGATTGAAAAATTCTGTCAATGACGCTATCATCCGGAAGATTAACTCCCAGTTGAATCAAGTGATTGCAGTACCCAGACATCTTGAGTATATGCTCACTGACAGAACTATTCTCCTCCATCTTGCAGCTGTAGAACTTATAGGAGACTTCATATCTCTCAATCTGAGCATTCTTTTGAAATATTAACTTCAACTCCTGGAACATCTCATATGCTACCTGGCGTTCAAAACGTCATTGAAGTCCCGGTTCTAAGCCGTAAAGCATGGCATACTGAACTATCGAGTAGTCATCAGCTTTGCTCTGCCAGATATTCATAACATCCGGTGTTGCTCCTGCAGTAGGTTTGGCACCTAGCGGTGCTTCCAGGACGTAATTCTTCTGTGCAGCAATGAGGATAATCCTTAAGTTATGGACCCAGTCCGTGTAATTGCTACCATCATCTTTCAACTTTGCTTTCTCAAGGAACGCATTAAAAATTAACGGAACAATAGCACGGGCCATCTATCTACAAATAACATACACAAGCAAGATACTATCAGGTACTAAGTTCATGATAAATTTAAGTTCAATTAATCATATTACTTAAGAACTCCCACTTAGATAGACATCTCTCTAATCCTCTAAGTGATCACGTGATCCATATCAACTAAACCATAACCGATCATCATGTGAAATGGAGTAGCTTTCAATGGTGAACATCACTTATGTTGATCATATCTACTATATGATTCATGCTCGACCTTTCGGTCTCAGTGTTCCGAAGCCATATCTGCATATGCTAGGCTCGTCAAGTTTAACCTGAGTATTCTGCGTGTGCAAAACTGGCTTGCACCCGTTGTAGATGGACGTAGAGCTTATCACACCTGATCATCACGTGGTGTCTGGGCACGACGAACTTTGACAACGGTGCATACTCAGGAGAACACTTTTATCTTGAAATTTAGTGAGAGATCATCTTATAATGCTACCGTCAATCAAAGCAAGATAAGATGCATAAAAGATAAACATCACATGCAATCAATATAAGTGATATGATATGGCCATCATCATCTTGTGCTTGTGATCTCCATCTCCGAAGCACCGTCATGATCACCATCGTCACCGGCGCGACACCTTGATCTCCATCGTAGCATCGTTGTCGTCTCGCCAATCTTATGCTTCCACGACTATATCACATCACAACATGCTTTGACCATATCACAAAACATGATCATCTCATACAATAAAATTTAGCATCATGCTTTGACCATATCACATCACAACATGCCCTGCAAAAACAAGTTAGACGTCCTCTACTTTGTTGTTGCAAGTTTTACGTGGCTGCTACGGGCTGAGCAAGAACCGTTCTTACCTACGCATCAAAACCACAACGATAGTTTGTCAAGTTGGTGTTGTTTTAACCTTCGCAAGGACCGGGCGTAGCCACACTCGGTTCAACTAAAGTTGGAGAAACTGACACCCGCCAGCCACCTGTGTGCAAAGCACGTCGGTAGAACCAGTCTCACGTAAGCGTACGCGTAATGTCGGTCCGGGCCGCTTCATCCAACAATACCGCCGAACCAAAGTATGACATGCTGGTAAGCAGTATGACTTATATCGCCCACAACTCACTTGTGTTCTACTCGTGCATATGACATCTACGCATAAAACCAGGCTTTGATACCACTGTTGGGGAACGTAGTAATTTCAAAAAAATTCCTACGCACACGCAAGATCATGGTGATGCATAGCAACGAGAGGGGAGAGTGTTGTCCACGTAGCCTCGTAGACCGAAAGCGGAAGCGTTGGCACAACGCGGTTGATGTAGTCGTACGTCTTCACGATCCGACCGATCAAGTACCGAACGTACGTCACCTCCGAGTTCAGCACACGTTCAGCCCGATGACGTCCCTCGAATTCCGATCCAGCCGAGTGTTGAGGGAGAGTTTCCTCAGCACGACGGCGTGGTGACGATGATGATGTTCTACCGAGGCAGGGTTCGCCTAAGCACCGCTACAGTATTATCGAGGTGGACTATGGTGGAGGGGGGCACCGCACACGGCTAAAAGATCAAATCAATTGTTGTGTCTATGGGGTGCCCCCCTGCGCCCATATATAAAGGAGCAAGGGGGGAGGTGCGGCCGGCCAGGAGGAGGCGCGCCAGGAGGAGTCCTACTCCCACCGGGAGTAGGACTCGCTCCCTTCCTTGTTGGATTAGGAGAAGGGGGGAAAGAGGAGGGAGAGAGGAAGGAAGGGGGCGCCGCTCCCTTCTCCTTGTCCTATTCGGACTAGAGGGGGAGGGGCGTGCGGCCCTGCCCTAGCCGCCTCTCCTCTTCTCCACTAAGACCCACTATGGCCCATTAAGCCCCCGGGGGGTTCCGGTAACCCCTCGGTACTCCGGTCAAATCCCGATTTCACCTGGAACATTTCCGATATCCGAATATAGGCTTCCAGTATATCAATCTTCATGTCTCGATCATTTCGAGACTCCTCGCCATGTCCGTGATCACATCCGGGACTCCGAACAACCTTCGGTACATCAAAACTCATAAACTCATAATATAACCGTCATCGAAACTTTAAGCGTGCGGACCCTACGGGTTCGAGAACTATGTAGACATGAACAAGACACGTCTCCGGTCAATAACCAATAGCGGAACATGGATGCTCATATTGGCTCCCACATATTCTACGAAGATCTTTATCGGTCAGACCGCATAACAACATACGTTGTTCCCTTTGTCATCGGTATGTTACTTGCCCGGGATTCGATCGTCGGTATCTCAATACCTAGTTCAATCTAGTTGCCGGCAAGTCTCTTTACTCGTTCCGTAATACATCATCCCGCAACTAACTCATTAGTTGCAATGCTTGCAAGGCTTAAGTGATGTGCATTACCGAGTGAGCCCAGAGATACCTCTCCGACAATCGGAGTGACAAATCCTAATCTCGAAATACGCCAACCCAACAAATACCTTCGAAGACACCTGTAGAGCTCCTTTATAATCACCCAGTTACGTTGTGACGTTTGGTAGCACACAAAGTGTTCCTCCGGTAAACGGGAGTTGCATAATCTCATAGTCATAGGAACATGTATAAGTCATGAAGAAAGCAATAGCAACATACTAAACGATCGAGTGCTAAGCTAACGGAATGGGTCAAGTCAATCACATCATTCTTCTAATGATGTGATCTCGTTAATCAAATGACAACTCATGTCTATGGCTAGGAAACATAACCATCTTTGATCAACGAGCTAGTCAAGTAGAGGCATACTAGTGACACTCTGTTTGTCTATGTATTCACACAAGTATTATGTTTCCGGTTAATATAATTCTAGCATTAATAATAAATATTTATCATGATATAAGGAAATAAATAATAACTTTATTATTGCCTCTAGGGCATATTTCCTTCATGAGGATCATGGCTTGGAACTGCCCGGGCCTAGGAAATGACCCGGCAGTTCATGCACTTATGTATATTCCGCGGCGATATTGCCCCGAGGTGCTATTTTTGCCGGAGACACACCTTGGCAAATATCTTATTTGTTTATGCAAGAGATTAGAGATGGACTTAAAAAATTGTGAACCCTAGGGACAGAATGAATTGGGGGGGGGGGGTTATTAACCATGCGAAGAAAGGAAATGAGGATATGTCGATTATTTTACTCGTCCAACTTATTTTTAATGTGAGGGTTGAAGAAGGGAAGATAAGCTATGGATATTAGAGTCAATTACACCACTGGTGCTAAAACTTGGCACAGAAAATTACTTTCGTGCCAAAACTTGTGGCATACATTGAACCGGTGCCGCAATAATGTTTGTATACGAATATGGTACTAACGAGGCACGCCACGTGGCATGGGACCCGTTGTCAGCCACTAAACAAAACAGATGGGCATGTGGCCTGTTATTTTATAGAAAACACCTCAGAATTTTTTTTCATCTGTCAGCAACCCCACAAATAATGTGGGGAGGGCATTCGAACCCGTGACCTGGAGCGCGGCAGGGAGTGTGCCTAACCAACGCACCAAGAAGCATTTTTTAAACTACTATGCAGACGAAACTCCATGCACGACAAGGGAACGACAACCAAATCCAGCCGTCTACTTCACTCTAGTATTCTGTCGTTCACGAATCGTCCCCAGACCACCGTGTGTATAGCACCGCTGAAGCATTTTATAATCCATGTCGATATGTATGTTATATATCATTTAGGAGTTATAAGCGGGCTGGAGAACCTACGCCCCTTTTGCATTGTTATTTTCTAAAAAAAACTTATAGATTATAATCTTGTGTTATAAATAAAAAATATATAATTATTTTCATAAAGCATAATAGTGTAGTATATAGAAGTACTCATGCTTGAAGAATTTTTTTATGTCTCTATATATTTTAATAAATGCTTATATAAGTTTAAAAATGTTCATAGTTTAAAAAAATATTAGTGTAGTATATAGAAGTGTCCATGCTTTAAGATTTTTTCTATATATACTCTAATAAGTGCTTATATAAGTTTAAAGATGTTCACAGTTTTCTAAAAAAATACTCATGGACTCTGTAAAAGTGGTCATGCTTTAATAAACATATATTCATGTATTGTAAAAATAGTTGGATGGGATTTAAACCAGTGACATGTAATCATCATGAGCGCATGGCCACCACCCCAACCAACAACATTATTTTCTTTTCAGAAACTTATAAAATACAGGTAAAATATAATCTTATGTTACAAATATTATATATGTACATGTAATAATAATGCATTGTACAATTATTCACGTATTATTTCAAAATTAATCCATATACGTAAATTATAAATTTCAAAATTGTGCATGTAATAATTTTCAAGTTTAATAAAAATGTCAAAGTAATTATATAATTTTCTATATATTTAAGTAAATACTAATATGTATTTAGCATGTTCATGCTTTTAATAAAATAATTATGTAGTATATAAAAGTGTTAATATTTTCAACTTATATTATATATAACACACAATTAATTTGCATATAATTTATGTAATTAAAAAATAACGGTGCAGAAGGGGCCGTAGGGTCTCCAGCCCGTTTAAGGCTTAAAGGATATACTCCCTCCGTCTCAAAATAAGTGTCTCAACTTTGTACTAACTTTAGTAAGTTTGAGACACTTATTTTGAAACGAAGGGAGTATAAAGTACTTATCGAGTTTGAACTAAAAATGTTTCTCATTGCGTTGGTGAGGCACATCACCGGGAGCCCCTAGTCGGCGCTGAAGCGCCAGTTAGACAACTTGGCGCCTGCATGTTTCTTGATTGGGCCGGTTTTGAATCTAGCCCATTACCTGGTGACAAAGGGAAATGTGAAAAAACAACAGTGAGAGAGCTGGGGTTCAAACTCACCACTCACGTCTACACACTAACGCAAAAACCACCGGACCAAGCTCATCTTTGTGTCCATTAACAGAAAATAGTTCTAGTTATTGCTTTTAATAAAACGTTAACTTAAATTTAAAAATTACTTGAAAAGTTCATCGGTTTCGAAAAAAGTTCATCAATTTTTAAGAAAAGTTCACACAAAAATTGAAAAAAGTTCATCGACTTTAAGAAAAGTTCACAATTTTTTTTAAAAAGTTCAACTAATTTGAAAAAAATGAAAAAAATTGATCAATTTGAAAAATAATTCATTGAATTTGAAAAGGTTCATAATTTTTTTTAAAAGTTCATTGAATTTGCAAAAAAAGTTCATCAAATTTGCAAAATAGTTCATTCAATCTTTTAAAGTTCACAAATTTGAAAAAAGTTCATCGATTTTGAAAAAAAATGTTCATGAATTTGAATGAAAGTTCATGGATTTAGGAAAAAAGGTTCAACAATTTTGAAGAAAGAGTTCATGATTTGTTTAAGAATCCACGCATTTAAAGAAGAAAAAGGGAAAAGCAAGCAAAAAATGAAAATCCGAATGGAAACGTCCAGAAGAAAAACCACGATTGAAGAAAGAAATAAAAACAGCAAAATGAATGTTTTTCACAATGGGTTGGGATGGCTGAATGGCTAGTGCCCTTCCCTTCGAACACAGAGGTCGCGGGTTCAAAGCCGATTGCAACACCTCTTATGCGCGAGTTTGCGAAAATAATATGGATCGGCCCAGCTTGGGGCGCTTCAGGCGCCCGCAAGCGCCAAATAGGATTCGCCAACATCACCCTGCACGCAGCAGTCGCATGCTCGAATCCCCCAGGGCTCCATTTTTATACATAAATTTTGGGTCATTGACAGATGGACCACCTCACGTCAGGTGCTTTTTCAAAACAAAAAATAATTCAAGGGGTTTTCCACAAAATAACAGACCAAATGTCCTATCTCTTTCATTCACTTGGCTGAGAGCAGGGTCTCGCACTACGTGGCGCGCCTAGTCAGCATCATGTCTGCACACAATTGTGTTGTGCACCATATATGCACGTTAAAGCCAAGTTGCAGTACCAGTTCAGTGTATGCCGTAAGTTTTGAAACTAAAGTGATTTTTCGTGCCAAGTTCTAGCACCAGTGGTGTAATTGAGACATATTATTAACTGAAATGTATGGGGGATTTCATTGTGACAAGAACTATAAAACACGGGAATAGTTTCAAACTCTCCATGTTCAACACAATCTGCCTGGGTGGTGATTCGGGATTTTAATGAAATTTGGTATAATCATGAGAAGAAGAAGGAAATCCTATACCTCAATCATATTTGAATGCTTTTGGAGATACTTTTGGGTTTTTGTGATTTACATTACCTCGGTTATGAAGGAGAAGCGTTTACATGGCCACGAGGGAAAAAGGAAGAGTGACTTGATAGAGCAGTGGCTAATTCGCAGTGGACACATGATGACTTGATGCTGTTCACACTAATTCCCCGTATAGCCATTCGGATCATCAGCCAATGTTGCTGAATACCGATCAAGCTAGCCAGATTAATCAAAATACCCAACTGATGAAATGGTTTGAGGTGAACTTATAGGCTTCATCGAGGGGCGCCGGCTCACGGGATGGCATTGCCTTGCGCCTTATTTACAGGGTGGGTGCATCCTAAATCGTTCATCATTCGACTTGGCCCCCATTCTCTTCCCTCGGTGCTCAGTTGACCTTGTCTTGCCATTTTATTTATGGGCGCGAGCGGGCAAAACAACCATTGTCAAAAACAACGGCAGAATGACAGTGTTGTATGTGTGTCGCATGGAGTGGTTGCCAGTGTGCCGTCCTCGTTGCATATCGCTATTTTTCTTTTCTCTTTTATGTTTATGTTCCCATGTGTTTTGTTGATTTGCTTTATTCCTTTTATGCTATGATGTTTGTTCATCATTCGACATGTTACAATTTTTCAGTTATGTTGTTGTTTTTTGCAAATGGCATCATAGATGGCGGCTGCGTGTCTAGTGACGTCACCTCACTGAGTCAAACCCGGTCAACTAAGGCTACGTGTGGAAGTGATGTCTCTAGAGTGCATCGCTTTTTTCATATGGAGTTTTCACATTGCTCATATTTGGTATTTTTTTATCTGATGATTACCTTTTTTGGCTTAACTAACTATTATTATTGGAAGGATTCTAGCACTAGGATTTTATAGGAAATAGTATTATCGGTAACTTTCTTTTGAAGGCAAATACGAAGACCACACCATGGTCGTACCATTAGGTCTCAGTAGTACCACTTAAAACCCAACAACATTCATGAAGGTAGTGACACACAAACGAACATAGCAACCTAGAACCAGAGAAGAATAAGAAAGAAAATCCATAGGGGGAGGCTTCATCTAGACCCACACGAATGAGAAGCACATCTGCCACACCACCGGATATCTGCACCATGAGAGAGCCGCCTACATTAGAGTTGGTTTTTTTGCAGTTTCCATTTCAAACCCTATTTCAGAGGTCCGAAACTGGCTAATCATTCACTTGGTCTTGATGATTTATAATATATTAGAATGATTTCTCTTTATTTAACTTCATCTCTTAATTTTTCCCTTCATGTCCCATGTGCAAGGAGTCCGCCTCGAGCATGGGAGATGTGGGGGATTGGTATGGTGTATAACTAATAAATGCATGTTTGATATATAATAGATATTTGCATGTGTGTTGCAGTGGTGACATAAAGATTCTAGTAGATTAGCCCATGATTAACGTGCCCTTATATTGTTAATGTGATTGCATAAAAACGGATTTTTTTTATAAACACTTATTGAATTACCAAAGAAAACATAAACTTTATGGTGAGCCAGAGAGTTGGGCAGTTGAGGGTGCTTTTACGGAAAATCGATGGAAACAACAGAGATGGTAGGGGAAAATAAAATTGGAAAAGGAGGGGCGTTTGTACAAGAGGTTGGATGAAGGACGAGTGGACGATAGTACCTTTCACGTTTTTAAGTAAGACAATTTCGTTTGCTTTGAATATCAGTCACGTGGTTGGTTACCTGTTGAGCATCCAATGTGTGTTATCTAAAGGGCTTGGGCAACATGATCTAAGTCCTACGTGGATAAACATATGTCGTTTAGAAGTCCATGACCTCCACGTGTCATTTGTTGATATCAACAAGGAGCGATGGCACCACCGGAGCACATGAAGTCGTAACACTTAAACCGTAGTAACGGTAACTGTAATGATAATGATAATGTGAGGATGAATGTGACCATGTTATGGTCTAGTGGGAGTGGATAGACTTAGTTAAAGTCTACTCCAGTTTTAGTGGCAAAGTTTTAAGCTCTTCTACCATGGTTCCCTAAAAGAAACCTACACATGCAAATCAACAACAAAAATAGAGTGTAGAAGCGAAACTTGCAAGTAAGTAAAAGAGAAGGTAAAGAGAGTGTGGGAGCGAAACACGACAAATGTGACGATATTTTCCCGGTATTCAGATAATTGGTGCAATGATACTCCTCTATGGTGAAGGTTCAGGCATAAAGTCCTAAGTCATAGAGGTCTCGGCAAGGTCACCCAAAAGTAGCCCACTAAGCCTATTGGCCACCTATCTCACCATGCCTTCATACCACAAAGGTGAAATCAAGGTTTACCTTTCTAAAGGCTCTCAATTGACTCCTAAGCGCATAGGAGATGCACAACCTTCAATAGTAAGAAGCAAAGCAAAAATCACTTGGATGAACACCTCAAAAGATATTCGATCAACTCTCCTAGGAACCTGTAGGATCTCCCTCTCACAAGAATCAAAGGATGGAAAACTAAGAAAACCTGGGGATTTGATTGCGGATCTTGAGATATAATTCATCACTCTCTATTTGTATGCACCCCTCTGGATAGTGGAGGTTGCCTTTAAACTCAATTTGGATCTTGGGTCCACTAAAATCCTATATTACAAACTATAAGCCTAAAGAAATTCAATGTGCCTGTCTCCATGCGAAGCCACTTGGCTCTAGCCCTCTGCACCCAATGTGCTTCCTCTTGCTCCCAAAGCTACTTGACAAGATATGGAAAGCTCTTCCTGTGTATTTGGTCAGTTGCAATCGATCATGGGGCCTGACATCACCTGGTCAAGTTCACGATGTGCTTTTCTCAGTCCATTATTTGTTTTTCTAGTACTTTGTGTTTGCTATGTCAGTCACCAAGCTTTGCAATTCGAGCTTGTGCTAGTACCACCCATAAGCCACCCTTCAACACACTGGCCATGCCTACTACCAACGCATGCAAGCACGATCACACCACCACCATCGGTGACACGAGGGCCCATACTAGCTTATCAAGGGCATGCATGACAACTTTCCAGGTGATGGGACTATCAGTCGTTCCACCTACAACTGCCAGGACATGGCACTACAGCTAAGGGCTTAGAGGGGCCACACACAACTTTATATCAACACGGAGCAAATCTAGCAGATTCAGCAAAGCGACAACCTCCAAACCAGTTTTGGAGTGCGCTCCATAGTTTATGCTGTCGCTTTGCCATTAATGATAGCTAACTTTATCAACGAAAACCGCCTGAGTGAGTGGTACATGCGACATCAACATTAATTGAGGGAGGAAGACGGGGCTGAAGTGTCCCTCCCGCCACCGCGGTTGGTTTTGGATTGTCGTCCAAAACAACCACGTCAACCTCCAAATATAAAGGCTAGACTACAACCCTATTTTTAAAGCACACTCCATGATCTTGAGGGTTGAGGCAGATTTGCCGAATCTACTAAAATATGTTTTTTCATTCATATTTATATATGTGGACAGTTATCATGAAATTTGGACCGTTTCGTGAAACATATCAGAGTTGATCTCACAGGTCGGCAGATGAATGTGTATATGGATCTGATGATGCAAGACGGCACTCATTCGGGCTTTTTTTTTTGGTTTCCATTCGGGCTTTTTGGAGGATCACACGTCAAGGTGGTGGGAGGAGCCAAGTTGGTCACACAAACACACACGCGTGGGTTTTGGGCAGCGCACACCAACTAATCGGGCTGGCTTAGCCCAACACGGCCACGCCTCTCTCCTCTTCTCTCCCCTTCCCACCTCTCGCTCTCCCCCCCCCCCCCCCCCCCCCCCCCCCCCCCCCCCCCCCCCCCCCCCCCCCCCCCCCCCCCCCCCCCCCCCCCCCCCCCCCCCCCCGCACGCGGCGCACGCTCCTCCCGTCCCGATCCCCCCTCTGCCGCCGCCGTCGCCGGCCGATTCCGGCCAGCTCCGGCGCCTCCCCGCGCTGCGGCTTACCGGCCCGGCCCCCCCTCGGCCCCCTCCACCGATTCGCCGCCTCCGCCCCGGCCTCCCACCCCCGCGCGCGCCCCCGAGGCAAACCCTAGCTCGCCGGCGCGGTGGTGCGGTGGCTGTCTTCCGCTCCTCCTCCCGAGCTCCGGCGCCCCCGCCTCGGCTACTCGGTGCGGGCTTCCTCGGCTACGACTCCTTCCGGTCCCACGGCGGTGGCGGTGGTCGTTCCCACTTCGTCTCAGTCTCTCGGTAATCCCTCGG
Source organism: Triticum urartu (assembly GCF_003073215.2). Classification (NCBI taxonomy): domain Eukaryota; kingdom Viridiplantae; phylum Streptophyta; class Magnoliopsida; order Poales; family Poaceae; genus Triticum; species Triticum urartu. Next base: position 678,039,683 of record NC_053028.1, read on the forward strand.
TTCTTCCTCCCCTTCTCGCTCTCGTGCTATGGGTGACACGGCCAGTGAGCCGTGGCTGATTATGGGGCCATTGCTTGGTTACTACGAGTAGTTCCTATGGCCGTCGAATGGTTGGCCAGTTCCTGGGCTAGCGTGTTTGTATTACCGCTGGCTGTGGTTTTCTATTAGCGACATGGTCCTCTGGCCTCCATTTCTAGGTGTTCCTAGAGTTTCTGGTTGTAAGTAATGGTTGTGTCCATGAGCTTCCATGTATTACTGCTGGCCGTGGTTCTATTAGCTATTGATGCCATTTGTTACTAGGTTCCTAGAGCTTCCGAGTGTACTTCTGTTCTGTGGTTAACTATAGATCATGTAGAGCTGTCTTTGCTGTATTTTGTAGTTTGCTATGGATCGTGCTTCTGTTCTATGGTTTCTAACGGTAGCTAAATTTCTACTTAATGGGATTGGCCACTATGGTTTAGTTGTAACGTGCTAGGTGGTCATTTTCTGTGGCCTAGACTAGTTAGTGCACTCCATGGATGGATGGATTGGATGAAAAAACTTTAGTACTCCCTCCGTTCACAAATATAAGGTGTTTTGGATATTTCAATATGGATTGCTACCTCCGTCCGGGATTTTTGGTCCGCTGAGCAACGGAAGCACGTCCGTTAATTGTAGCTCGTGTGATATTTCCCATGCACAATTAATGGTGGCTTGACCTATCCCATTGGCCGGGTACGAGCCAAGCTGCCGTGATCCACACGTGGGAAAGGACGCCTGCATGCGCGCAGGAGGCCAGCCAGTTATGGCCAAAAGGGTATCCAGCCAATTACGGTTAAACACATGCATGTAGCAACATAAATCGGTGCACTTAATTACTGCCTAAACGTGTGCATGCAGTTGCCTTGGTACTGGTGTTTCGGTCAGCCGGACCAAAAACCCAGACGGAGGTAGTACATATGGACTGATATGAGTAAACAAACACACTTAAATGTGTCTATTCAGAAAAAAGTTAGAACGTCTTCTGATAGTGAACGGAGGGAGTAGTTCCTACTTCCTAGTCAGCGTGCTGTTTGAATTTCCCCAAAAATTGCAGGTAGGTGCTTCAAAGTGTGGAAGGTTTCCTCCTCATTCTCCTTTCCTGAGAGAAGCATATGTTCTTTACCTATACAAAAAATCAACCAAGTTCCTTTGAACAGCAGCTGATTCTCAACTGTCATTATTATTATTATTATTATTATTAGATACTACTGCTGCTGTTTGGGAATTGAGCTTTATCGTCTTAAATTGTTTATTATTATTACCACGCAAGGAACAGCTCGTTGCTCACTCTGATATTGTGCATACAGAACTATAAGCTCACACTCTTCTGGAGCTGGAAAATAGCCGGGAAGTCTGTGAGAGACAGGATCAACCTTTTGCTTGCAGTATTTTAAGCGCCTTGATGCTTCCCCCAATGGTGCAGGTATATAGCTCTTACAAGTTATATTGGTGAATTCTTTAATTACATCCATGGCAGGCGAGCAGAATTAACATCAGCATAATCTGTAAATCAATACGGAGGATTAGTTAGCGTGGAGTGAAACAATAGTAGTGTCTTCTTAGTTCTTACCATGCATGGAATCGATTATGTTTAGTTTATTTTCAAAATAGACTAAATATAGTTGTAAACCATTGATTAGGTGATCACATGACGATTTAAGTATTTTGTTACTATCTAATATACTAGTGATGTCTTGGCTGCTTTTAAATATTCGTAGAGATTGATGAAGGCTGTTGCTAATTGTCATGGCATGCTTTGTATTGTCTATGTTATGATTGATACCTGTGCTACTTCTGTTGACCACCCTGCTTTATATATTTCAGGGAAATTAGGAACTCTGAAGGTGAATCTCTGACTAAATAGGATTTAGTCTGACACTACTGCAGGGAGATAAGAGCAGGACACACAATGCTTGAGGATTTCTTTACTCTGACTGAGATGAAGGATGGCATTTCAACTACGGCAAGAATAGCAGAGCTGGTTTCTGAGATCCAAAAGCTGAGAGATGCTGCTGATTTTAGTACAGCTGATTTCATAAGGCAGTGTTCAACAGCTGCAAAAACACTTGGATCTACCAACAATGAAGAATGTCTTCAGCATTTTGTTCAGCTAAATGGTATTGGTTATCTCAATCAGTGGCTTCAGGATGCTCAAAACTGCAGCAAGGAAGTCAGCAGTTCAGCAGAAGGTTTGATAAATGAAATATTAACTGCATTGGAGCGGCTATCAGTTGATGATATACATAAAGCTCCTTGTGGTTTAATTCCCACTGTTCATCAGCTACTTTCTCATGAAAATACAGAGATCAGTCAAAAGGCAAGATTACTTTGCCAGAAATGGAGCAGTGCACCAAATTATGGGGAAAATGACCGACAAATAGATGCAAAAGAAGCGTACCAGGCTGCTGATCTTAAGCCCCCAGAAGCTAGCCAGGAAATGGAAAATAATAAACACGGCGGAGCAAATGAAGCTGCAACTGCAGAAGCTAAATCAAACCATGATACATTAACTTCCTCGGTTGTTCCTTTGCAGGATCTGTCCCTTATCAATAATAACACAGACATGACAAAGCAGCCTCCAATGCCAGCATCCCCAAATTCCTCGGATGGACATGAGGTTTTAGTGCAGGTGAACTCCTCAGTTTCATCTCTTGCATCTCAGGGCGGCCTACCGAATGCGTCTGTTACCGAGGAGACTTCTTCCTCCAATGACGTAGGTTTAGTCACCAATTGCAAGTTGTCAGATACTCTCAACCTAAAGAGTGACACTGGGCATGTTACTCAAGTAATAGGTTCGACCATAGATGCCAAGTCTCTTGAGAATGTCAACTCAGAGAACTCATTTGACAGTATCAAAATTGATTTGGGGGACCAAAATGTTTCAAGTAGCTTGGATATCAAAAAAGGCAATTCCTTTGCAGCAGGTCAGTCGTGCTCTGATAATAATGCAATTGAAGCTTTGAACCATCTTGCAAATGCAAGCGGTAGTTTGCAATATTCGTCGGAGGACAGCATGGGCAAAGAAGAAGGGCCTACATCATCATCAGGTACAGATGATAAAGACACTGGCAGTGAATTTTGGTTGACGAGATCTGCGAAGAGCTTTGGGGATTCCTCAAAGGCAGCAGAGACAAAGTTGAATGCAGTAGAGGGAGAGAAGTCACCACCATCGACAGAGTATGATGATACTGATGCACTGGAAGTAGCACGTCTCGTTGCAATTGAGGTGGAGCGGGAAGTAATTGACTACAGGGGAGACTATTGCAGTTCTCCTGACATTAGTTCCGAAAATGTAGATAGTCCTCATGTGGAAGCAAGGCAGCACACTGAACCCCCTGTTCATGAATCAAATGAGAATAAATCCTCCACTACGGTGGTGGATTCAGGAAATTCCTCGTCTCTTAAGGAGGATGGTGTGGGCATCACAGATGACAGCGGTCCTATTAATAGCAGAAAGAACACACAGGGTGTGGATATGGTAGACTTTGATCTTAATGCAAATCAGTACCATGAGGAAACCGATTATCATCCAAAGTCCAGTGCTAATAATTCTGTAAATTTATCAACTCCTATAGCTGTGGCTGCTTCTAGAGGCTCACTTGTATTTCCAGCTCGCCTCCAATTCGAAGGTGCACTGGGGTGGAAAGGCTCTGCTGCAACCAGTGCTTTTCGGCCAGCTTCTGTTCCGCGTACTCCTGACAGAGAGAAGTCAATGTCAGCCTCTTCACAGAAAACAAGAAATGTGATGTTTGACTTGAATGTAGATGAAAGTGAAAATACTATTGCTGGTGAGTCACTTTCAACAGCCTTCTGGCTTCGTTCTTCCGACATAGCTCCCAAGGATATCTCTGGAGCTGATGGTGCTAGTACGGGGCTTGAACTTGACCTTAATAACCCATGTGAAGAGGAGGAAGCTGCTACCACCTCACCTGCTGTACCATCATTCTGGAGTCATGAACAATGTCATGGCAGATGGAGCCAGCCCTCTTCCTCTTCATCTTCAAGGCAACCTACTGCAAAGAACTTTGACTTGAATGACAATGTATCCTTCTTTGATGCCTCTTCCCGAGGCAAGGGGGAGTCCTATGTCAAGACTTCCACGAACAATACATCAGACCATTCTGAAGTCATGATTATGGGCAAGAGAGTTGCACTTGGACAGAAGGAGCACCGCAGCCCAAACCAGTATAACTTTCTGGGGCCAAGTATGGAATCTAGTCTCCCTGTGAGGTCAACGCAGTCATATGCACACACGCCTCCTGATTTCAGTGTTTTCGGCTATCCTTCTCAACCTGCTGCCATGCCTTTGCCTCCTCCTCTCTATGCACCTGGAGGTGCTCCTTACATGGTTGATGCTAGGGGTGCAGCAGTGGTGCCTCCATTGCCGGGCCTAGGTGTTGGCATTTCTCATCCATCTTTCACCAGCAGAACAATTCAACCTGTGCCTAGTGAATTTGGCTACATGAATGCAAGCATGGATTTCAACTATGCTCTCTCATCTGAAGGCGCACGAAGGGAAGCTGGCGGCTATTGGCCTGTGCCATTCCAAGGTCATACCGTCTTTCTTGATGAACGTATGAGAAGTACATCACAAGGTGGCAGCTCTGGTACTGGGTTGGTATCGAAGCGGAAAGAACCTGACTCAGGTTGGGATATCTACCCCCGGCACTGAGCGTCCAATGTTAGTTGCAGTTGTATTTCTTCGGTTAATTCAATGTTCGATCTGCCTGGGGCCTTGCACAATATGGAAGAAGTTCCGCACATGGAAAATGGAAGATGCGTGAAACTGACTATGTTTCAGCTATGAGTGGTTTTCAGACACGCAGGCTTCTGGATATCATTGCTTTGGTACAACATGTAGATTTAGTTCCTGTGAGCACAACTTCTTTTTGTTAACCTAATATAGCCAAAGCTGAATTGTGTACATCATTGTTATCTTGAAAGTTATAATTAATGGATGAAATAAACTCTTTTATGCTGTGTTCTTTCTTTAGTTCTATCATCAGTTGTATATAGCGGTTCTCTTTTGACATATTTTTTGTGTTATCGTGCTAGTAGCATAGCATATGCTCTTTTTTTGCTATAACTTTCCTCCCTTGTCTTCACTCATATATTTGTTTCTTTGCATGATGGAACAATTTAGTATCTTTCTTATGAGTTGTTCACATGGTTTACTCTCTCCACATTTTAGCTGCCTATTGCGCATAGATCATGCATTTAACTTGAAAAGACCAAACTGGTGGCAAAACTTCTAATTTCCTATGAAGGAGCCAGCTGCAACTTATCAGGGAAAGAATCAACTGAACCCTTGAGATCAGGTCAGCAATAATAACCTTAAAAAAATATTTTTCCTGTATTGATCAACTAGACTACACATATGTACAATCCCTGTTTGATATGTACTGTACAAAATATCAAAATGATGAGCGAAATTGCCCCCTTCTCTTAGGTGCATCCACCTATGCATTCCAGATTTTTGATCAAATGCACACACTTAAACAAATGAGAAGATAAGTTTAACACAAATAATATGCATATAATGAAATTTATACATCCTTGATTTTTGGAAAGATGGACCTGATTTTAAACCTTTCAGAATAGTTGTCGACTACCCTGAAAACCTCCTCTGAATTGGTTCAGTAGTTCAACCAGCCAACTGTGTTTAATTAACTTTTTTAGTCAAAGCAAAGTGATCCGCTGTGTATGGAGGATGTTTTACATAACAATTGGACACTGTATCTGCCCTCTGCTAATTAACATAATCTTTGTTGGGCATGATAACTAGATGATTACCTTCTTGGCCCTTAAATTTAATTGAAAGACTATTGTTCTGTATGAACTGCCCTTCTTGTCTTCTTTATTTCTAATTCCTTTGTGTGAAAATATCTCTACCATTCTATTCTACTTAAAGGACATGCACTCCCGACCATTTTTACAAGAAACTGACAAAGTTCGGTAATTCTGTTCATGTAAATCCTTAAGAAGAAAAAAGTGAGTGTACTGCTTAAGTAAGTTGGCTCTCTTGAAAAATACACACAACGAACATATAAAATACTAAGTACTCCTTCATAGGAAATAACTGAAATGTCACTAATGCTACCAAATTTCATCAAGGCTGTGAAAATAATTTATTTTCAAGTGGCCATCTACACCACCAGCTCACCAAGTGATTCTGATACTTGCACTTTTGCACTTCCCAAATGTCATTAAAATATTTTTTTCTTTGTTTGTTTTTTCTCATACTGCTGCCTTCTGTCTAAAGGTAATCTACAGGGCCCTTGTGAGCCATTTGCAAATCATAATACTGCCATTGTTAATTTTTTATACTAACCATTGTTTATAAAGCCGGTAAGGCGACCTAAGGCCTGCACCAACCGCTTTGATTCCTAAGCGCTTAATGCGGGCATAATGTCAAGGCGCTGCCAGGGCGCCTTGCCGCCTAAGCGTCCAAGGCAGGACGCCTTATATACAGTGATACTAACAATAGAAGCAACTTGTATGGACATATCTGATACTAACAAATAACAATGGAAGCAACTTGCATGGACGGGCCACAGAAGATGTCATCAAACAGAGGATGATGTTTCATTTCGAGATAGATTATTTAAAACTATCCTTATTCATCAAACATAGTAGTAGGAACTTTGACTTTCATGAGGTAAACTGAGATTGGATCTAAAGATCTGCTGACCAAAAGTGGATAATGGAATGAAATGCATAACGACTTTCTGACCTGATGAAATTGTTATAGAAGAGTATCACATTTGCACCTTTGATCACTATAACACTATTCTCTAGCAGCTGTCAGTTCTTGAACCTCCTCTTTTGGGTTTGCTACTATGCAGCGTTATTTTGCGCAAAAGAAAAAAGATCTTGAAGCAATATACCAAATAGCATTGAGGTATATTTTTTCCTTTGATTCCTGTAGTTGCGTTTCAATATACAAGTGACTGGCTTCTGTTGTAGCACTTAGCACTCATGCACTGCCATGTTGCTTTTTTGATCCGTAATTTTCTCGTAGTGTTAGCAATTGGCTGGACGTCCATGCCTTAACCATTCATGATCTTATTCCCTGCAGGTTTGGTAGATAGTTTGCCTGTTACTCCAAAGTCCTTGGACATATTATCTAAAGAACTCCCTGTTTGTGGAAAGCTTGCTGTATCTTGTATCACTATCTCAAGCAGGCCCTCAGTTTACACAAGTGAGTTTAATCGCTGCCCTCTTTTGGTGTCATTCTGTTGTCTTTCCTTCAGCTAATACCCCCTCATAATTTGTGTTAGTTCCTGCAATTATGTAATCAAAAGCTCTTTGATTCTCTGATGCTCTGTCTATTTTGAAAATGGGAAATGGCAAGAATATATTCAGGCACTTTCAGAAAAACCTTATGTTTGTAAACCAGCTTCATCATTTGCCTTCAAGGGCTATGGGACTCGGAAGTTTGCTCTTTGTTTGATTTTTTGTGTTAAGTTGATTCTTCTTTGTAGATCATCTCCCTTCTCTTTAGAAAAGTAGACCATGTTTTTGGGTAATTATCCAAGGGAACAAAATACTGTGTCCTAACCAACTTCTAATTTACGGCAACTTAAGAACATATCTCTCTGTAGCACCCGTGCTAAGTACTCTATGGTTTGGTGCTTTAGCAGGTTTATTGATAGAAATTAATCATTTATTCCCAGATGCTTTGTCATTCCCTTTTTTTTAATTCTAGTTATTGCTATGGGAGGGATAGATTTCTTTGTGATATGACAAAATTTGATCCTTTTCAATCTTTTTTTAGTATCGGAAGGAAAAAGAAAGAAAAGATGGATTGGGTTGAACCTCAGAGTCATTAAAAATTTGGTAAAGCCCATTTTCTAAAATAGAAATTCAATTAAAAGGGGTACCCAAGCTAAATAAGGCCTCTGAAATCAGAGCATAGAAAAAGGCGGGGCTGGCTAATTAAATGAAAGGATTTCGAACAACTTGGCTTCTTTCGTTTTGTGTTTGAATATGTTCTTAGGAGGAAATAGCATTTTCTTTTCTTCTAATATGTGGGGCTTACCTACATAGATACTCTAGAGATTATCTTGAAACTGGAAACCTCAATGCGTTCCCTGACTCGGCTTTATCATATTCCACATTGGTATTCCACACAGAATCCATACGTGTTAATTTTGTGCTCGACTCTGGTGGGCATGCTGGTCCGTGCAACACAAGCCAGCCTTGTATAACTTCTGTAGTCAATGCAAACTGATACTGTAGGGATGCTTTTTTTTTACATAGCAATTAGATGATGTGCACGCCCTTTGCTAGTTAACATAATATTGGACAAACCACTGTTTTCTATGAATCCCTCTTTCTGTTTTCCTTATTTCTGGTTTGCTGGGTGCGGAAATCTCTCTACCGCTCTATTTTCTCGTCAAAGGACATTTATGTGTACACGATTAAGAGCATGAACATTCCATACGTTCTTTCTTTCAGGTATGGTCAGTTTGACAGCGCAGTAGAAACATCCGAGGTTACTGCAGATAATGAGAACATGCTGGACCCGTTTATATATGTCATCTGAACCCCGGTGTCCTGTGACACTTCGTGCAATAAAGATCAAAGACAGAGAAGTCTGGTAAAGATTGAATCTGAGCTGAGGTGTCATCATCTGAACTGGATGGATGCAGCCTCGCCAGAGCATCTTTGAAGTTGGAACGTAGAAGACCGACCTGAAGCTTAACGAGAACTGTACTTGATCAGCATTCAGCAGCATGATGATTAGTTGCAGAATCCGGTGCGGAGCCGTCCTGAGCAGAGTCTTGTTGCAGGAACTTTACCTGCAAGAAAGAAATTTGAAGGATGCATGCACTCCTGAAAGGAGTTGACACACGGAGGCAAGAAATTGTCTGGACATTCAGATCGGTAACAATTGTAGCATTAGTATTATAGAGATGTAGTACACCCAAGGTATGTAGCCCCCGAAGGAAACATCGATCAACGTAACATTTTGAAGTATATATCTTCTTTTTTTGAGATAGGAAGAGGCATACATAGCATCAGGTAGTGGTACTAGTTGTAGTAGAGATCGCAGAGCAAAGCATATGTGTTTTGCCTATAGGATGTCGTGGCATGCTCCACAAAAAAGAGTAGCATTGTGGTACGTACCAAGTTTCGACGAAATTAGATGTATAACTGGAAACGCTATTTGGAAGTTGGAACTCAAAACAGAGGATGGTATATATTCTGCCTAGCTTGGGGTTGTTCATACAATCATACGAACCCCTAACTCTGACAGCGTCTGTGTCAAGCGGGCCAACCAGCAGTCCATGATAAGTTGATGTACAATGATGATGACGGCACATGTCTCAGGCGCTGATCGGCTGCTTGTTAAGAGCTTCCATGTGAACAAAAATAGAAAAATTCAAAAGCTTCCAGGGTGAGCAGCAGCACTTTTGAGCAATTAGCAAAGAGATATCCAAATGAACTACTAATCCTGATCAAGATGTACAAGCACAAAAAAAAATCTTAAAAAGTTGGTGTAATTAGCAAATGAAAAATCACCACATTTTCACTAACGCACTAGGTTGCATACTATTTTGCTTTTGTATCCATATAGATGAGTTAATAACTTGATATGGTCCTGCACCAATCATTCTATATTTTTTGGCCTCTACTATTTATGGGAAAAAAGTTCAACTAGAATGTAAGCACTTCTCGACCGACCAAGTGAGAATATTTCGTTTTATCCTAAAAAGAAGACCACATTTTGTGAGAGCAAAACAGGTGAGGAAAAAAAAGGTGGTGGTTTGTTGGAGTAGGCTGCGAGGCCCAAGCGGCCCAGTTGTGCAGCAGCCCGTTATCCTTCCACCGTTGGAAGCGGGCAGTTGTCGCTGCTCTGTGAAACCAGCCTAACGCTGTGCCTGCCACATTATGGCCCGTGAGGCCCAGCTTTCGCACAGGCCCCAGCGGTCCACTACTCAACTTGGAACGGGCGGGCCAGCGGTAGCACGACCGGACCAGGCCCACAGCGCTACGGCAACATCCACACCACCTTAAAGCCCCCGCTCGGGTTACAAGCTCGCGCTACTGAACTCGGCGTTTCTTCGTGCGGAGCGTGGTATTTAAGCTGGTCGTTTGCTCTCTCGGTAGTCGAGGTGGGACTAAACGAAACGAGGGGGAGCGCTGCGCCCTGCCGGTGGAATGAAATATGTGGCGACCTGCGTGGGCCGTTGTTTCTCTCGCTTTGGGCTTTACAAACAACGTCGTGCCAGATAAGATGTCCGCTGCGAAGCGAGATGGATTTTTGTGAAACAAGACCTCACGTATTCGCTGTGCTACCGCTCAAAAAAAAAAAAACGTATTCCCTGTGCCTGACCAAATAGGTGTACTGTAGCCTCGGAGCTGCACCATTCACCATCTTGCAAAGACCAATAACTATACGAACAAATAGATTTTTATATACTCCTCAGTCCTGACCTCTCCATCAACTACGAGTTCATACAAACAAAATTATTTCAGAGTTCATATGGGCATATGGCGCATCCCTAAAATATTGAGAAACTTGAATTTCTAAAAAAGAAGAAGTGCACATTTCAACCCCGACGCTGATAGAGAATTGAGGGGTGAATTGCGAAAACTTCAAAATGACAAGGATTCTTCCCGAGGCTTCACCAAACAGCCAATGAGCGACTGGTGCCCCTTCGTGGGTGTCCTGCCCCTTCTTCGGGGTCCTCCTCACCCCATCTTGCGCATGGTGACCACTCCGACAACGACGAAGACGACAGGGGTGCCGCCGATCGGCCCGACATGACGTACAAGATCACCTTCAAGAGTATATGGTAGCTTAGTTTTTTTTCTTCGGTTTGGGTTTTTAGTTCACCGGACGTCTGGTTTTATGTGAAAATTATCCAAGTTTCAATGAAAACCGTTGGATTTTTTAAAATTAAATCAAATTTGTTTACTTTATTTAAATTTCATTTAAAATGTAACCAGATATTTGTGGGTAGCTTTGAATGGCCGGCTCCCACAAGGCCGCGACAGTCTCCGTGGACCGTTCCGCATCGGTCGGCGGGCAGATAGTTTGGGGGTGAGAGTTGGAGATGCCCTAAGAGCAACTCTAGCAAATGTGCTATATCCTTCCCTGCCGGTATAATTCCAACAGTCTTATAGGTTTTTCACATTTTGCGGCCCGAACAAGTCCGCCGGCCCATTTAAATTATACATGCAAAATCTGCCCGTCCGCCGCTATATGTACGAGGTTGGGGCGTTTCAGGGTTCACATACTGGATAAGTTCTGCCGCAATCCGCCCCCTCCGCCGTCTCCTTTCCTTTCTCCGACGAGCAATTAGGCGCGTGTTTCTTTTCCTTTCTCGCGGTTCCATGGCCGGCGGTGCTCGCAGGCGTGGTGGCCATGGCAAGTCGCCACCATGATGCAGAAGCCGACAACTCCAGCTGGCCTGCCATTGCGCCATGGAGGTCGAAGCAGGCTATGAGCAGTGAGCGTGACCGCCTCTCCCGCAGTGACGGGGGTATGATCTCCAGTTGGGTTGATGAATGTGTAGCGTGAACTTGTTTTAAAAACTTACAGTACGAACTATAGCGGATTTGTTCTATCGGACCTTCGAGTTTCTGCAAAATCGTTTTAGGGGTGCAGTACCGATTTATAATGAAAAACGTTCATTTTAAACCCTGAACTTATAGAGGTTTGGCGAAACAAACCCTCAAGTCTGAAATCCCGGTCGATTTAATTCTGAACTATGCAATCGCGGTCTAAACTAAACCCTGGCGTCGTTTGGCAAACCAGGAAATCCCGGTCGATTTAATCCTGAACTATGCAATCGCGGTCTAAACTGAACCCTGGCGTCGTTTGGCAAACCAGGATCGTCGACATGTCATAGGATGGCCCCGTTTTAGTTTTTCTTCATTCTTTTAAAACATGCATATTTTTTATTCTTTAAAACTGCAAAAAAGAGCACGTTGGGTGATGACTTGAACCCAAGACCTGCTGCTGTTGGTCGACGGAAGTAACCACCAGGGCAGCACATTATTGTTCACTTTCTCCCTGTTTCTTTTTTCTTTTCTTTTTCTATTCTTTTTACATTTTTTATTTTTCGTTTTTAATTTTTTCTTAAATTCGTGGTCATCTTACTAGGAAATACCAAACGACCCGGCCCAGCCCGACGCTGTTCCCAGGCCAGGCCTGGGCCCGCCGTTTTCGTGCTTTACTGAAGGGGCCCGGTCTGAGGCCTGATTTTCTAGGTCCGATGCCTGGGCTGGGCCAGGCCTGGGTCTGGGTTTTTGCGTCAGGCTTGGCTAGGCCCGGCCCGGCCCGGCCGGAGGGATGGGCAGGTATAGCCTCAAACGATGTCAAGGTTTGATTTGAACCGGAATTGCATAGTTTAGAGTGCAATCGACCTGAATTTCGACTTGAGAGTTCATTTCACCAGAGTTCAGGGTTTAAAATGAACCTTTTCCATTTATAATAGCCCTAAAAAATGTAGTGTCGCTCTCGTACAATTCCGACCCCTGGGCGCCCGTACTCTCCCTTCTCCTTGGATTCCACTCCTCGGAGCAGCAAACAGAAGCAGAACCAGGAGCCTGCGCGCGTCTCTCGCCCCCACCACCACCCACAGCGAGGGCCTCTCATCTCTCAAGCCGGGCTTCCCCACCCCGTCCGCGAGGCACCATCGGCCCTTTCCTCCGTGGCCCCGTCTTCTCGCGCTCGCCGTTCGCCCAATGCCGGGCCAGACCATGCCTGGGAGCAGAGTTCTTGGCTCGGAGCTCGCTTTGATTTAAGATTAGAGTAATAAGGACTAAGGAGGATAAGAAAAAGATTCTTGGTCTTGGGGCAGGAGAGGTTTTGGGGGGCGGCGCAGAGATTGTTGCGTGTTGCTGTCCCCTGCTTTGGTCGGGCTCGCCCCCCGTGGAGAGAAATTGGCGAAAAGTTTGAAATTTGGGGCCGGGAGATCGGGCCGGGCGAGAATGGCTTCCATGGCGGGGGCGCCGAGGGTCAGGTCGCTCAACATCGCGGCGCCGGAGGCGGACGCGAGGCCGGTGCTGGTGCCGGCGGGCAACAAGGCCCCGGCGGCTGCGCGGAAGCCTTCTCCCAAGCCGCTGCGGAAGGCGACGGCGGCCACGCCGGAGAAGCCTCCGGCCGCCGCGGCAGCCAAGGGGGGTGAGGAGCAGGGCGCGAAGAAGGAGGAGGCGGCCGCCACCGCTGGCGGCGCGACGAAGGGGGGCTCGCCCCCATTGCCGTCGCCGAGGCGGACCCCGCTGAGGAAGCCGCACGATGCGCCGGCGGTGGTCCTCGACGCGTCCTGCTCCTCGGAGGCCTCCGTGGATTCTCTCCGCGGCCGGGCCTCCGGCGGAAGGACGGAGAGGAGCTGGTCCCAGCCGGCCGCGCCCAAGCGTGGGAAGGCTGCGTGTAAGGCGGTGGAGAAGCATGCCGATGTCGCTCTGGTGACGCGGGAGGCCGTCCAAGGGAAGAGGAGGTGCGCCTGGGTGACTCCGACCACCGGTGAGTTCTTGCTTCCTGATGGCTCCTTGTTTATTTGATCATTTATGTAGTATACCTATGCAATTTGTGCTTGTTCAGAATTCTTGCTAGAAACACTGAAAAATTCAGTGTCCAATCATGTGTTGAAATTTTCAGTCACTCAGGATACTTATTCATAAATTTTCGTGAAGATGCGCAAAAGCTCTGTTTTGGAAACTAAATGCAGACTTCTGGACCAAAAGATCACAATTTGACTATCTAAGTTACAGCTTGTATACTAGTGTTCCTTTTTGTTGAGAGCTTTAGACACTAGTTATTGGACACAGTGAGCATGTTCTCCTTCAGATTTCCTTTCTGTTCTTACTTGCTTGAAGGGATTGGGTGATCCTCAGCATTAGCATCTGATCATCTTACCATTATTGCTTCAAGTTCCAAACAGAGCTGGGTATGCAATTTGTTAAATGTACCGTACTTTTGACTAACTGTGTGAAGTGTGAACAATTCGAGTTTTCAACAGAGATATTAGTGTGTTACTGTTGCACAGCCACTGCCCTGAGAACCCATTTCTACTGACCTGCAGAACGTGCGCACTGTTAGTCATCCTTCTACAGAAACATGTCGTAATCATTTGCTCATCAGTTGGAACTGTAAAAATGGCCGTGAAAAGGGTGCTTTACCAACAAGAAAAACAAAAACAAAAATAAGGGATATAAGTATGCTTTGCTTCAACTATACCCCAAGAAAACCATAGCTTCAGTAGCAATTCTTGATATTGTGCTGTCACATGATATGGTAGTATGGTTGCCCAGTGCTTTTCATTTGCCTTACGGATGAAGTATTCTTACTCTCTGAATCATTTGTCATGAAGAAAGCTGACCTGTCAAACTTCTGCTGCCCATTCATTATCTGATCAGATCCTCACTATGTCACTTTCCATGATGAGGAATGGGGGGTTCCAGTTCACGACGACAGGTACGCAAAATGTGAATTAGTGTATCCCTTCATCTTTATTATTTATATTGTGCAAACTTACAATAAAATGAACAGTTCAGTATCTGTAATAATAACCATGAATTCCACAGGAGATTGTTCGAGCTACTTGTATTATCTGGTGCATTAGCAGAACTATCATGGCCTGAAATTCTCAAGAAGAGACAAATTTTCAGGTATTGGTTCTCTAACGTTACAAGTAAATAATGTAATTGTATGTATAGTTTGTTTCCTGATGTTTGTGCCATATATTCTAGAGAAATTTTCACGAACTTCGATCTGATTGCTGTTTCCAATATAAATGAAAAGAAGCTGGTAGCGCCAGGAAGCATTGCCAGGTCCCTTTTGTCAGAGCAAAAGCTGCGAGCAGTCCTCGAAAACGCTCGCCAGATAGTTAAGGTTCGGAATCGCTGCTGCATCACCATTAACTGATGCTAGCTGTGATCTATGTCTTTTGTCTGGGAACTTGTTTGTTACATGGCTTATTTATACTGATGCAAAATTTTTTCAAACAAAATGCCCATGCAGATTGCAGATGAATTTGGATCCTTCAGTCAATACTGCTGGGGTTTTCTGAACCACAAACCGATAGTAAGCAAAATCCGATATCCAAGGCAAGTCCCTGTCAAGAGCCCCAAGGCAGACATGATGAGCAAGGACATGGTGCGAAGGGGACTCCGAGGCGTGGGCCCAACAGTCATATATTCCTTCATGCAGGCAGCAGGGCTAACCAATGATCACCTGGTCAGTTGCTTCCGTTTCAAAGAATGCAAGCCGTCTCCAACCCTTGGCACGAGCGACGCCGACAGGGTGAAGACAGAGGCAGAACGAAAAACGGAGGAGCCGAGAACAAAAGCCCACGGGGAGGAGATGACCGTAAACTCGGACCCGTCGACGGCGATCGACACGCTCACCATTTCGTAGCGTTACGAGGAGCAGCGGCGTTGTGAGCCGGCATTGTGGTTGTGTTACCTCTGTAGATTTTGTGCTAGGTTGCCCCTTGAAATGAGTCTAGGGATTGTGTATAGATCATTTGTGTCAGTAATGCGACTCGGTCTGTGAGTATATATTACTACCGGGGCGAAGGACCATTATCTTTTGTGATGATGCAGAAGTTGTGAAAACCTTCTCATGCTATGATGTGGGGGCTGCATTCTGCATCATTACCTGCATTCCCTGTGGCGCTTGCTTGAGGGCACATTGAAGCAAGCAGATGGATCGACCTGAAATTGCCTGTGAGGCCCAGTCACCTAACAGCAGAGGCAGTTATGCATATGCTGAACTGCAGGAAGGCTGCCTCCGTGTGAGGACAGCAACAACTATACTTGGTCGGTCTGTCTGGTTCATGCCAAGGACCTGTAAACTATTTTAAACATGAGAAAATACAGGATGCATCTTCACAGCAGAGTTGCAGCTGCAGGATGAATATGCAGCGGTATAACTTGATTATGTTATATCCAGTTGTATCTAACAAAAAACTCCTAGAATAGGATAAAAAGGGGATGAGAAATAATACTGGATACTCAAGCCGTGCATATGTAAGGCAACGCGTGGCATGGACCATCTCCACCAAACCAGGCATCTCATCATGATAAGAACATCAGACAAACGGAAATGCAGGTCTGTTTCGTCAGAAACAACCAGAAATCGGTTGAAAGCTTTGGCCCATCAGTGGACAGCCTCCAGCCCTTTCCAGGCCTGATTCGGCCTTATTTGCTAAAGTAACTACCCACATGAGCTCCGGTGTGGAGGTGTAAGAAACTGGTCTCTTGTTTCAAGTAGCTTCTAACTTTGCAACGTTTCTTTTCTTTGGTGGATGGTGCACAGTTTGTACCAATACTTTTGGGCTTGTCTGTCAATCTATTTAGCGGGTAATAACATTCTATCTAGGGTGGAGGATGGTGAAAGTTTGTACCAAAACTTTTGTCAGAAACGCGCCGCATACTTGTGGATTGCCCTTTTTTGGGCACATTTTTGTTGTGTACATGGAATTTAATAACTCACAATATAATTTGGCATGTCCGCCCGTTTAGAAGTTTTCAAACCATCGTATTCATTTAATATTCTACAAGCATGAACTTATCATTCTTGACATGCAATTGCTCGCTGCTAGCTACAACTACTTAACAAAACCCAACAAAGTTTCACACTACAACTATGCAACATCAGAAGGATTTTAGCTACACACAGTTACAAGCACAAGCATCCACACTCCGACAGGCCTCCCTGCTCAGCGCATTTTTGACCGGTAGATGTGTTCTACTATGGCCTCCTTTCATTTTGTGGCCTTTGGTCGTGGGCTACCCGACGATTGTTAGCTCTCAAGCCAACTGATATCTCTGTTATCTTTCTTTGCCACTTCTAGCAGCCCTATTGCTGAAAATTAACCTGCTTTGGGATTACACACAAGAAATTAACTTAAATTTTACAACTACAAGTTATTACAAGATCTAATGAATAACTTATTTATTCTAATTGCAAACTATGACATGGGTCAAAGTAACTATAAAGTAACTCCAAGGCATGGTTTCAAACAGCTCATATCCACTTCTAACTCTCAAGGCTGTGGTTTCCTAGCAATTCATGTTTCCCACCTAAAACAAAAGATCAAGAAATTGGGGAGCTTTGGTTCTTATATTCTGGTTTCCTCCCATCTCTCAAATTTGAATTGATATTTTTCTCAAGGAAACCTTTGTACAACTACAGTTGAACATTCCATATACTCCATGGACTTAACTGCTGGGCATGCAGAGAGTTATCCTACATATCTTATATAGAACTTACAAGAGCTTTAAACCACAACAAAAGTGCCCTTCCATTTGTTCTGGACCATCACATTTTTCCAGCCGGTACCTTGTATCATACATTATTCATTTTACATAATTTCAATTGTTCAGACCAATGCGGTGATGTAGATGAGATCAACTATTTTGTTCTCTCATGCATTGTGCATATTCAAGGCATGTTTATAAGGTGTCTTTTCTCTCGGGTTGGACCTGAACTGGATAAACATCTGCGACAAAGTTAGGATGGCTATTTTCTCATAGCTGGTCATGCTCTATGCACCTCAAATTTCTATCCGCTCACGCTTATGTGTGTGATAGTATTGATCGTTGCAGGGAAGTCTGCCTCTATATATATCCCCAACTGATTTCATTTGCCACCAGATTTCGTGTCAACTACCGCTAGTTAGCCAGAAATCAGTCATTTAGGTGAGAGATTTCTCTAGAATGGTGTCATTCACTAGTACTAGTATAATCACAACATTTAGGTGAGAGATTGGAGAGAACCAACATGTTAGTGGGTAGGCTTTTCCCAATGCGACATAATCAGTGCAATGTATCGGTACGTCTTCTTCTGTGATGCAGTAGGCGCAAGGTGACATGAAACTACAGGCACACGGTGTTGGCGAGGCTCCCGTTATAACAGTCGGTTCACCCTCTTCCCTATGGAGTTTTCTGTTCACGAAGCTTGTTGCGAGCAGCTCTGCTTGTTGACGTCCTAGGTCGTAAAACAAGGTAGTTGCTCTTCAAAGTTGCCGCCCTGCAATAGGATTTTGAACTCTGGCTCGTTGCTTCATCCACAAACACAATCACCAGGGCACCCATCTGGATCGAGTAAAGGTGGGAGGATTCTGAAGGGTTCTTCATGAGACAACAATAAGGGAGATTGCAATTGATATAACTTGAACTATAGGCTTCTCCTGTACTCCTGTGCTATTATGTTAGACATAGGTTACATCGTGTGTCTGGCTTTATTATACATGAGAGGCTTAGGATACAAGTGTCCTACTAGGACACGACTCCATATTCCTATCTAAACACAATACTAACCGGAGTTCAACTGCAACTTATAGTCTCTTCTTTTTTTGACCACAGTCAACCCTCGAGCAAAATTAAGTTCCTTGTTACTTTAGTTTGTACTCCCAACTTCCAGTGTATCCGTCCATCGCCATCACACACTGAACACTGACCTGCGTGAAAGTGAACAACTCACATATTGGGTGTCACACATAAGAGTTACCTAAACTCAACATCACCACTCCTTTCTTGACCGTCTGTCTGAAATTTGAAAGAATTTCACCGTTGCTTGTGGTCATCCCGAGTCAAATTTGCAGTTGTCTCACCACATGTATGACCATCAGAGCCCTGGCCCGTCTCCATGTCCCGTGCATACCGCACGCCTCACCGCTATTACCGCGTCGAGCCTCCACTGTCTAGGTCGAGTCTCAAGGGTCGCGAACCCACACTATTCAACCCCCACTGCAGAGTACCAGCGATCTTTCACCGACCGATGACGAGTCTCACGCTTCCATCAGACCACTGAGCTCCAGTCCGAATTACATGTCACTCGCTTTTCATGCTGAATAAGCTTCGACTCTCTGTCGACTTACGCCGTAGCCCCTCAATCGGCACCAAGTGAAGTCTTCCGTGAGACTTCAGCTCCACCTTCAACATGACTTCATGGTGGTTGTACGTGCCACCCCGCGCCCCGTCGATTCCAAGCTCTCATGTGCACCGTCTTGAATCAACCCCACGTCATACTCTTGTCGAAGCCACACAAGCCCCCAGACCTGTGCCACGTGTTTCCACGCCCCAGAAGTCGGTCACCATCAGCAACACGCTTCTATGTTGTCGTCGTCGATCTCACCACCGTCTTCTGTACCAATCGACTCACGTCGATCCGTCAGACTGCCTAGTCCGACCCAGCCGAACTCGTTCGACTGTACGACACGCTCAAGGTTCCCAAATCGTCTTCCGTGAATTTTCGTCCATGACATGATAATTCCATCTTAACTGACATGACTTTCCGCAACGCCTTCAAGCATCCATACCGTGCCAACAAATCTATCCCTTGTCTGCCATAGCCCAAGGTTTTCAGTCATGTTGAACTTCTCTACCTCAAACTTAGTATCTGTTGATGCCCTGGTTCTTTGTACGGCTGACTCATGAAAAATTAACCAAGCTGCTATCAGACGCGTTGCCCTGCAGCCCGTGTATGTCTAGCAAAGCCCAAAGTCTCCAGTACCCTTCCCGTGTACAAGTAGCAAAACACTAGCTTGAAAATTGATGGAACTTGCAACTCACGGGAGCTACTCTACTCCACACTAAGAAGTCTAAGATTTTTCTGGTTTTTCCAGAATTTTTTTTACCATGTTTCTTTGATTGACGCGCGTGCGTGATGGCCTCCTAGGATGCCATCGAGTTTATTTTTCTGCGGTCACGTTTTGTTTACTGTTGACATTGACATGATGTGTGCTCTTGTTTATTGACGCGTGTGCTGTGTGGTCTCCTGGAAGGTTCCTATTCTTTTTGAAAAAAGTTTGTGTGGTCTCCTGGAAGGTTCCTATTCTTTTTGAAAAAAGTTTGATTCACTGTGAGCTGGGATGGTTGAATTCACGTGGCCGTTCTAGAGGTATGTGGATTGGTGTTGTTCCACGCGCCTATGCATGGCTCATGCATGTGGCCACGTTACTATGTGATTTTGACTGGTTGTTTCTTTCATCGCCACGTTTCAGTTTTTAAATCGGTTTATGTTAGTAGCTGGCCTTTGTGATCTCTCTCGAAGTCTCCCTTCGCGCCGCTCACCGTGTATAAAAGCGCTCGCTCCGGCGACCTCACCTCTCCATCTCCCGGCTACCAAACTAGAGCGGCTCCCACTCCTCACCTTGCCGCGGGCTGTATGCCACCACCAGGCCCCCATATCTCCCTCCCAACTCCCATGTAGGACCCCCATCTCCTCTTCGCGTGGCTGACGTGCCGTCGCACGCAGGAGTATGGAAGTAGTGCGTCTACGCCGTGACGGCGTGTCGTTCCCGTCGCCGTCGTCGTGGGCCCTTGCGAGAGGGTTAGGCGGCGCTGTGATGGAGGGTACTACGCCGGAATGGGAAGGGCACAGCCTGGTGCTCTGGGCTACTGCGAGAGCAGCTTTGGTTGGGAGGGATGCTGCTCAGGCGTTAGGTGCGGGGGCAGGGCGCGTAGCTCGCGCATCCAGTTTGGCGGCAGGGCGTTGGCACAGCGCCACTGGCGCGGAGGCATGCGAAGAACAAGATGGCCCGCGGCGCACATCGTGGTCGTCCACCTCGGCGTCTCGGCGTATGCTCATGGACCGCCACGGAAGCCGCCACGAATGTTGAGGACAGGGGGCCACCGATGGCGCAGCCGCGGAGGGGACGCTCCGCGGGGCTACCACCTGATGTTGATCCTCCTCCTTTGTTGGCCGTCTCTCACTTAGCACGGGGCCATGCTCTAGCCGGCTGCTTCGGTCCAGCAACTGGCTGTCTCACCGGGCGAGTTCTACCTCGCGCACCACTGCCGGGCGGCCTCCCCTTCCTTGCCTGAAGAAAAGCAGGTGCAACTCACAGAAGACGGCATGCTGACCACGCCGACAGAGAAGGTTGGACGTTGCGGAGCAGGCAATGTCGAGGTCGGTGTGGCTGATGTGTATGGTCTCTCTCCCGCCCCTCCGATTCTCTAGCTAGAAATTGATATTTCAGAAATTATTCTCTCTCCCTAATTCTCTTCTTTTTATTGTGCTTCTTTTGTTTGTATTCACGCCTCGAGCTGATGTTCTGAAGTGTGGTTGTACAAAAAATTGTCACATCTCTTTCCATGCACATTAGTTGTTTGTTTTAATGCCTTGGAGTAGAAATCAAATTGACAGGGATACAAACTTGAGAATGAAGTTATATGTTTGCTGAATTTTTGTTTAATTTATCTATATATAGTGCTTTCTTATGAATAATTTGAAATTTCTATGCACTGTCGGATTTTGTTTTGCCTTCCACTCGGTGACTCTGCATCTCATAGTGCTTTCTTATGAATAGTTTGAGAGGCAGGTTGTTATTGTACACATGCCTAGGTTGCTACATTTGAGGCATCTGTGAAGCAGCTTTCTGAATGAGCGTATACATCATGGAGGACTTCAAGAACCCAAATGTTCTCAAGGCCTCAAATTCAGAGAGTTCATTAGATAAGGGTGATGTTAATGTTGGCGTGAAGTCAGCAGAAAACCTGATGGAACAAGTTGCATCTTGAGGCAGTAGCTGAACTTCACTGGTTGAGTTGCAGTGGTGTCTCTCCGTTTATCCAGATTACCTAATTGATTCTTCTTTGTCAATTGGATCCTTTTTTTTGGAGGAGTTGCTCTTTTAACTTCAGTGTGGATAATTGAAGTGAATGATCGGCAGGACGGAAAGAGAATCGTGTGAGCTGATTGTTAGCATTTTCATGTTCAATACCGAATGTATGGCACCATTCACTAGGCAATTCTCTGGGTAATAATGTGAGCTATCTTTCTATCAGTTTTGCATTTGTGACTAGAGCACTGATATGTTTTCTCTACAGGTTTAGGGGCTTAACTAACCTAGAACCATTCTTCGCCATGGAAACCAAACCTCCATCTTGGCACTAAATTTCGGTGCCGGTCAAGAGAAAGTTCAATCTTGCCAAGTGTAGTTTTCTTTGGTCTGATCTAATCATGGAGGAAATGCAGGAAAATTAGATGGATTATGGATGGAGTAGTTACTACATTTCTGAGGTAGTGCCAAATGGTAAACTGCGCACAATTGTATATTGTCTGAATCTCCTTTTGGTGAGCAAGTGTCTTTAAGAAAAACAGTGGAGGGCTTCCAGTTCCCGTGTCATTCTTTCCTTAATCATCTGCATCTCTTTTGTAGGGAGATGTCATAGAAGACAGTAAAACCTACTTCCTAATTTGCTCAACTCGTGTGTAATTGTAACCTGCTGCACTTTTTGTCTCTGGGATTATAAAGGGGATTCAGACGGTTTCTTTTCCTTAGTTTAATACCAATATGTTCATTAATTACTAGACATAACTAAAAAGAATTGGGGCCATTTCTTGGACCATCTCTTTATAAATTTGGTAGTGTTGGGCAGAGCCCATTGTAGCGCATTCTGCAGATGGTAGGGGCACAGTCTTGGGAAGAGGATTTGTAACACCGTATCCGCGGCAAAAATAAAAATAAAAATTCTATGCATAGAAAAAAGGTTTTTAGATGGATTTTAGTTCAGACTATATTTTCTTCACCACGGGTACATTTCTTAGTATTTCCTATAAAATTTCATACTGGAGTAGATTGGGCACAGAACTTTAGAAACTTCAAAAAGAAAATCAACACACAACAATCAGTATGGCGCGGCGTGCCTTCACAATATAATCATCGATGACCACAACTACAATGCTTTGAAGATAATGTACTGGCGCTACTCGACCGCGTAAGAATAGAGCAGGACCAAGGATGAAGAGTTAGAAATACAGAAACAACAAAAAACAAGTTTTCAGCAAGACAAATCAACACGAACAAGGATCCTCGAGAAAGTTTGTCTCCAATTTCAAGATATCTTGCCGATCCGTCGAAAGCCAAGACATGCATCCAAGTACTGAACATTTTTTTACACTCGAAACAAACCACCACAAACAAGAGCAAAACAACTAGCTTCGTCTCTTTACCACTACATTACATAGACAAATCCAGCCTGAGGATCAACATCTCTATGCGCCCAGTACCCACTATATTACTACGTACTATAAATCTTCAATGTATGTACCAACTAGATGAACCGTTTCCCTGTATAAACTACTTTGCCACAATTTCTCCTACCTATGTACCAACTTGATGTACCATCCATTGTATGAAGTAATTTACCACAATCAAATTTGGGATGACTTACCAAAAATTACGAAATAACTAAAAATAGCTGATTAGTCCATATGGCGCGGCGTGCCACCGCGCACTACCCGCTAGTGATGCTTAGCCAAGACCTCTCGTACTGCTGCCTCGCTGTTCTACCCGCTGCCACGCGCACTGACCCGATGCAAACCGTTGCTTTTCCAATGCCCAAGCTCCCTGATGGATGTTTTTTTCTTCCGCTGAATCGATCTGGCTGCCTCCGTCCGCGTCACACATACGAGGACC
Organism: Triticum urartu; assembly: GCF_003073215.2. NCBI lineage: Eukaryota > Viridiplantae > Streptophyta > Magnoliopsida > Poales > Poaceae > Triticum > Triticum urartu. The sequence goes on from NC_053028.1 coordinate 678,063,094, forward strand.
CGGTCCTCTTTTGCTCCAAAACATATCTCTGTCCGATCGCTTGCCTGTCTGCAGCCTGCGCGGTTTCGCTCGCCCGTTGTTCCGAATCGAGCAGTCGCTCGTGCTGCCCGACCGCCGCCAGCGCGCGTCTCGCTCTGAGTCGCGCTCACCGTTGCAGTTACACGCGCCGCACGCTTACAAAACTTGCCGATATCAGCCTGGATCGCTGCTGCTCCATGATCGCCACACAGAGATTACAACCGTCGACACGATCTGCTTATCGCTCCTAGCAGAACTCCACGACGATATCTTTCACCTCCTCTAGATCATCGCAATCACACAAAGACGACAACGAGATTTGTTAACGAGATTCACCGATATGGCTACATCCCGGGGCCTGAGGCTAACTCCACCGCGTGACCCCAAACGGACGTCCGTTTTGTCCGGATTCTGTCCGTTTGGGTAGGAATTTGGGGTCGTGTCCGGGCGTGTCTTGGGATGCGGTGGCCGTGCGCCCAGCGCGCGGACGCATCCCGGCCGCATCCTGTTCGTGTATTATTTCTTTGCAAGTCCTTAACTTTATTTCATCATTCATTTTTGCAACATGAAAAATACATCATCACATTTTGACTAGTAAAGTAAGATCAAAGAAAACAAGAACCACAAAAATACATTTTAGAAGATACCCAACTTCCATAACTGCTCCCTTGAGTTGGGTTAGGGCCTTCTCGATGCACTCGTTGTTGATCTGTGGAGGAGAAGGCTCGATCTGGCGTCCTCCTTTCTTCTTCAAGCCAGAAGTCGATGTTGCTTCCTCCTCACACCTAGTCTCGTGTCTAGCCTCTAATCTAGCAACAAGTGCACTTGTCTCATTTACAGCCTCTATGCTAGCTAAAAGTGCACGAACATATACTAAATTTCGCTCTATCAATATATTGATGTACTCTTCTTCTCAATACCAAAACTTGCATTCATTCTACACAACAAAATTTGAAGTTAGCACAACTAGTCAAATCTAGAGTACAAACCGAAGCTAAAAAGCGCATACCCCATCGTTTAAGCACTTGATGAACACCCATCTGGGATGTTCCGGCGTTGTAGACACGCGGCGCACGACCATCCTTGGGCAGTGGTCGCACTTAATGAGTGGCAACGGTGCGCCGGCGAGCTTTTGGCTAAGCACCGAGCCCGACCGGCCGCCATTCGTGTATCTGCCGGCGGACCACCGACGGTGCAGATCCGAGCGGCTAGAGGAGGAGCCACTGCCTGCATGTGGCCTTGCGGCCCTGCCAGGGCCTTCCGGTGAGGTGCCCGGCCAGTCCATGGCGCGGCCCGGCCTCCCACAGCCGGCCGAGCTCAAGACCGACCGGATCCGCCCCAAAACCGGCCGGCGGGTGCGCAAACCAGGTGGCCGTGGTTGGGTAGCTCGGCGGCGGCGAGGGGAAGGGGTTGGGCGAGCTCGCGTCCGAACTGCACGGCTGCAGTGGCAGCGGCGGCGGCGAGGGGAAGAGTGGGGAAGAGTGGAGGGGGTGCAGCCGGAGGGAGGGAGCGGATAGAAAAAGGCCTGCGTTGTGCCACCGATGGGCGGGCCAGGGGAGGACACGCGCAGACGACCCGCGCGTTCGCGTGGTGTCCGTTTCATCCCAAAAGCGGCGCAAACTTGAGCCACAGATGGGTCGAAAGCGGACACAAAGCGGACAAAAGTCCGTTTGCGGCCGCGCGCTGGGCCGTCTCGTTTGTCCCTTTTACCCCAAACGGACGGGGGCGGACATGATAGGGTCGCCGGTGGAGTTGGCCTGACTATGAACACTCCTCCTCATGACACTGCTACCATACTGCACCCGGTCGCCCTAGACGCCGGCACATGCCGCCGGCTTCCCCTGCGTTCCTGTGCTATTATGTTGGCATATGTTACATCATGTGTCTAGCCTCGCTATATATGAGAGGCCTAAAATTCAAGTGTCCTACCAGGACACGACTCCATATCCTATCTAAACACAATACTACTCAGAGTCCAACTGTAACCTACCTTGTACACTATATACGACACAACTCCAACACCCTCGATGCCCTTGACGCCCTTGCCGACTCCGTCTGGCGCCTAGGAGTCGCCCGCCTCCACGGCCGACTCGCCGACTGCTTCGGCCTCGGGCGCCCCCTCGGGCTCCACCTCGGACGCTCGCTCGGGTGCGGCTTCCCCCTCGGGCGGGGCCGCCTCTTCGGCCTCTGGTGAGGCCCCCCTCTCCCCGCGCGTCATCTTCACCGCCTACGCCATCCGTGGTCCCGGAGTTGCCGTCTCGCCCTCTCACTCGGGCTAGGGCCGGCGTCCTTCGCCTGAGCCTGCGGTACTCCAGCGACGAGTATCTTCTCGCTGCCTCCACCACTGAGCCATCACCGATTCCCGCATCCGCCAGAGCAGACCTACGTGATCCTCACTGGCTTGCTACGATGCAGAAAGAGTTTGATACTCTGCAGCGGAACCGTACTTGGACACTGGTTCCCCGGCCTCTTCGCGCCAACGCCATGAGTGGCAAGTGGGTTTTTCGTCATAAGACCTGCTCGGATGGCACTCTTGAGCGCTATAAGGCTCGCTGGGTGGTCCGTGGGTTTCGGCAGCGCATTGGAGTTGACTTCACTGAGATGTTTGCACCGGTTGTCAAACCGGGCACGATCCGCACTGTCCTCTAGCTGGCGGTCTCCTGTGGCTAGCTAGTTCATCAGATGGATGTCTCCAACGCCTTTCTTCATGGTCACCTTGAGGAGCATGTTTACTGTGAGCAACCCACTCGTTTTGTCGATGCCTCTCAAGCACTACTACACCTGGGAGCCCAACTACTGCTACAGGCACGACGCGGCCCAAGAGAAGGCGCAAGCCCAGCTCCAGGTTCGACCCAGCCACCTGGGAGCTGGCAAGATAAAGGCTAGAGAGGACAACGGGTGTGGGCATGATGATGTAATTGTTGTGGAACGTAGTAATTCAAATTTTTTCCTACGATCACGCAAGATCTATCTAGGAGAAGCATAACAACAAGAGGAGAGAGTGTGTCCACGTACCCTCGTAGACCGAAAGCGGAAGCATTAGTTAACGCGGTTGATGTAGTCGAACGTCTTTATAATCCAACCGATCCAAGTACCGAACGTACCTCACCTTCGTGTTCAACACACGTTCAGCTCGATGACGTCCCTCGAGCTGTTGATCCATTAGAGGGTTGAGGGAGAGTTCCATCAGCACGACGGCGTGGCGACAGTGTTGATGATGTGATCCACGCAGGGCTTCGCCTAACCACTACGACAATATGACCGAGGTGGTAAACTGTGGAGGGGGGCACCGCACACGGCTAAAGAACAATTGATGTACCTTTGAGGTGCCCCCGCCCCCGTATATAAAGGAGGAGAGGGAGGAGGCCGGCGGCCATGAAGGGGCGCCCCAAGGGGGAGTCCAACTAGGATTCCCAATCTTAGTTGGAATCCCTTTCCTATTCCAAGAGGGGGAAAGAGTGAAGGAGAGGGAGAGGGAGAGGAAAGAGGGGGCCGCGCCCCCTCCCCTTTGTCCAATTCGGACTCCCTTGGGGGGGGGGGGCGTCACCCTGCGGGCTGCCCCCTCCTACTTCCTTATGGCCCATTAAGGCCCATAACTTGCCCGGGGGGTTCCGATAGCCCCTCGGTTCCCCGATAAATATCCGGAACGTCCCGAAACCTTTTCGGTGTCCGAATACCTTCGTCCAACATATCAATCTTTACCCATCGACCATTTCAAGACTCCTCGTCATGTCTGTAATCTCATCCGGGACTCCGAACAAACTTCGAAAACACAAAACTCATAATGCAAATCGTCATCGAACGTTAAGCGCGCGGACCCTACGGGTTCAAGAACTATGTAGACATGACCGAGACACATCTCCGGTCAATAACCAATACCGGAACCTGGATGCTCATATTGGTTCCTACATATTCTACGAAGATCTTTATCGGTCAAACTGCATAACAACATACGTTATTCCCTTTGTCATCGGTATGTTACTTGCCCGAGATTCGATCGTCGGTATCATCATACCTAGTTCAATCTCGTTACCGGCAAGTCTCTTTACTCGTTCTGTAATGCAACATCCCGTAACTAGCTCATTAGTCACATTGGTTGCAAGGCTTATAATGATGTGCATTACCGAGAGGGCCCAGAGATACCTCTCTGATACACGGAGTGACAAATCCTAATCTCGATCTATGCCAACTCAACAAACACCTTCGGAGACACCTGTAGAGCATCTTTATAATCACCCAGTTACGTTGTGACGTTTGATAGCACACAAGGTGTTCCTCCGGTATTCGGGAGTTGCATAATCTCATAGTCAAAGGAATATGTATAAGTCATGAAGAAAGCAATAGCAACAAAACTGAACGATCAACATGCTAAGCTAACGGATGGGTCTTGTCCATCACATCATTCTCCTAATGATGTGATCCCGTTCATCAAATGACAACACATGTCTATGGTCAGGAAATTTAACCATCTTTGATTAACGAGCTAGTCAAGTAGAGGCATACTAGGGACACTTTGTTTTGTCTATGTATTCACACATGTACCAAGTTTTCGGTTAATGCAATTCTAGCATCAATGATAAACATTTATCATGATATAAGGAAATATAAATAACATCTTTATTATTGCCTCTAGGGCATATTTCCTTCAGTCTCCCACTTGCACTAGAGTCAATAATCTAGTTCACATCACCATGTGATTTAACACCAATAGTTCACATCGTCATGTGATTTAACACTCTATAGTTCACATCGCTATGTGACCAACACTCAAAGGGTTTACTAGAGTCAATAATCTAGTTCACATCGCCATGTGATTAACACCCAAAGAGTACTAAGGTGTGATCATGTTTTGCTTGTGAGAGAAGTTTAGTCAATGGGTCTGCCACATTCAGATCCGTATGTATTTTGCAAATTTCTATGTCTACAATGCTCTGCACGGAGCTACTCTAGCTAATTGCTCCCACTTTCAATATGTATCTAGATTGAGATTTAGAGTCATCCGGATCAGTGTCAAAGCTTGCATCGACATAACCCTTTACGACGAACTTTTTGTCACCTCCATAACCGAGAAACATAGCCTTATTCCACTAAGGATAATTTTGACCGCTGTCTAGTGATCCATTCCTGGATCACTATTGTACCCTCTTGCCAAACTCATGGTGAGTACATAATAGGTCTGGTACACAGCATATCATACTTTATAGAACATATGACTGAGGCATAGGGAATGACTTTTCATTCTCTTTCTATTTTCTGCCGTGGTCGGGTTTTGAGTCTTTACTCAAGTTCACACCTTGCAACACATGCAAGAACTCCTTCTTTGACTGTTCCATTTTAAACTACGTCAAAATCTTGTCAAGGTATGTACTCATTTGAAAAAACTTATCAAGCGTCTTGATCTATCTATATAGATCTTGATGCTCAATATGTAAGCAGCTTCACCGAGGTCTTTCTTTGAAAAACTCCTTTATTCTTTCCAAAAAATTCTACATCATTTCCGATCAACAATATGTCATTCACATATACTTATCAGAAAGGCTATAGTGCTCCCAGTCACTTTCTTATAAATATAGGCTTCACCACAAGTCTATATAAAATTATATGCTTTGATCAACTCATCAAAGCGTATATTCCAACTCCGAGATGCTTGCACCATTCCATAGATGGATCGCTGGAGCTTGCGCATTTTGTTAGCAGTTTTAGGATTGACAAAACCTTCTTGTTGCATCATATACAACTCTTTTTTAAGAAATCCATTAAGGAATGCAGTTTTGACATCCATTTGACATATTTCATAAAATGTGGCAATTGCTAACATGATTCGGACAGACTTAAGCATCACTATGAGTGAGAAAATCTCATCGTAGTCAACACCTTGAACTTGTCAAAAACCTTTTTCGACAAGTATAGCTTTGTAGATAGTAACACTAATATCAGCATCCGTCTTCCTCTTGAAGATCCATTTATTCTCTATGACTTGCCGATCATCGGGTAAGTCAACCAAAGTCCATACTTTGTTCTCATACATGGATCCTATCTCAGATTTCATCGCCTCAAGCAAATTTGCGGAATCTGGGCTCATCATCGCTTCCTCATAGTTCGTAGATTCGTCATGGTCTAGTAACATGATTTCCAGAACAGGATTACTGTACCACTCTGGTGCAGAACATGCTCTGGTTGACTTACGAGGTTAGGTAGTAACTTGATCTGAAGTTTCTTGATCATCATCATTAGCTTCCTCACTAATTGGTGTAGGCATCACGGGAACGGTTTTCTGTGATGAACTACTTTCCAATTCAAGAGAAGGTACAATTACCTCATCAAGTTGTACTTTCCTCTCACTCACTTATTTCGAGAGAAACTCCTTCTCTAGAAAGGATCCACTCTTAGCAACAAATATCTTGCCTTCGGATCTATGGTAGAAGGTGTACCCAACAGTTTCTTTTGGGTATCCTATGAAGATGCACTTCTCCGATTTGGGTTCGAGCTTATCAGGCTGAAGCTTTTTCACATAAGCATCGCAACCCCAAACTTTAAGAAACGAGTTTCTTTGCCAAACCACAATTCATACAGTGTCATCTCAATGGATTTAGATGGTGCCCTATTTAACGTGAATGCAGCTGTCTCTAATGCATAACCCCAAAATTATAGTGGTAAATCGGTAAGAGACATCATAGATCGCACCATATCTAATAAAGTATGGTTACGACGTTCGGACATACCATTATGCTGTGGTGTTCTAGGTGGCGTGAGTTGTGAAACTATTCCACGTTGTTTTAAATGAAGGCCAAACTCGTAACTCAAATATTCGCCTCTGTGATCAGATCGTAGAAACTTTATTTTCTTGTTACGATGATTCTCTACTTCACTCTGAAATTCTTTGAACTTTTCAAATGTTTCAGACTTATGTTTCATCAAGAAGATATACCCATATTTGCTCAAATCATTTGTGAAGGTCAGAAAATAACGATACCCACCGCAAGCCTCAACACTCATCGGACTGCATACATCACTATGTATTATTTCCAATAAGTCAGTTGCTCGCTCCATTGTTCCGGAGAACGGAGTCTTAGTCATCTTGCCCATGAGGCATGGTTCGCAAGCATCAAGTGATTCATAATCAAGTGATTCCAAAAGCCCATCAACATGGAGTTTCTCCATGCGCTTTACACCAATATGACCTAAACGGCAGTGCCACAAATATGTTGCACTATCATTATCAAACGGTAGTGCCACAAATGGCAGTGATTCCAAAAGCCCATCTTATCTGCAAGATTAACTCCCACTTGATTCAAGTGATTGTAGTACCCAGACATTCTGAGCACATGCTCACTACCTGAGCTATTCTCCTCCATATTGTAGGCAAAGTATTTGTCAGAGGTCTCATACGTCTCGACACGGGCATGAGTCTGAAATACCAATCTCAACTCTTGGAACATCTTATATGCTCCGTGGTGTTCAAAACGTCTTTGAAGTCCCGGTTCTAAGCCATAAAGCATGACGCACTAAACTATCAAGTAGTCATCATATCGAGCTTGCAAAACGTTCATAACGTTTGTATCTGCTCCTGCAACAGGTCTGTCACCTAGCGGTGCATCAAGGACATAATACTTCTGTGCAGAAATGAGGATAATCCTCAGATCACGGACCCAGTCCGCATCATTGCTACTATCATCTTTCAACTTAGTTTTCTCTAGGAACATCTCAAAAATAAACAGGGAGCTACATCATCGCGAGCTATTGATCTACAACATAATTTGAAAATGCTATCAAGACTAAGTTCATGATAAATTAAAGTTTAATTAATCATATTACTTAAGAACTCTCACTTAGATAGACATCCCTCTAGTCATCTAAATGATCATGTGATCCATATCAACTAAACCATGTCCGATCATCACGTGAGATGGAGTAGTTTTCAATGGTGAACATATGTATGTTGATCATATCTACTCTATGATTCATGTCTGACCTTTCGGTCTCAGTGTTCTGAGGCCATATCTGCATATGCTAGGCTCGTCAAGTTTAACCCGAGTATTCTGCACGTGCAAAACTGGCTTGCACCCATTGTATGTGAATGTAGAGCTTATCACACCCGATCATCACGTGGTGTCTCGGCACGACGAACTGTAGCAATGGTGCATACTCAGGGAGAACACTTATACCTTGAATTTTAGTGAGGGATCATCTTATAATGCTACCGCCGTACTAAGCAAAATAAGATGCATAAAAGATAAACATCACATGCAATCAAAATATGTGACATGATATGGCCATCATCATCTTGTGCCATTGATCTCCATCTCCAAAGCACTGTCATGATCTCCATTGTCACCGGCTTGGCACCTTGATCTCCATCGTAGCATCATTGTCGTCTCGCCAACTATTGCTTCTACAACTATCGCTACCGCATAGTGATAAAGTAAAAGCAATTACATGGCGATTGCATTTCATACAATAAAGCGACAACCATATGGCTCCGGACAGTTGCCGATAACTTTTACAAAACATGATCATCTCATACAATAACATACATCACATCATGTCTTGACCATATCACATCACAACATGCCCTGCAAAAACAAGTTAGATGTCCTCTACTTTGTTGTTGCAAGTTTTACGTGGCTGCTACGGGCTTCTAGTAAGAACCGTTCTTACTTACGCATCAAAACCACAACAATTTTTTGTCAAGTGCGCTGTTTTAACCTTCAACAAGGACCGGCCATAGTCAAACTCGATTCAACTGAAGTTGGAGAAACAGACACCCGCCAGCCACCTGTGTGCAAAGCACGTCGGTAGAACCATTCTCGTGAACGCGGTCATGTAATGTCGGTTCAGGCCGCTTCATCCAACAATACCGCCGAATCAAGGTAAGACGTTGGTGGTAAGCAGTATGACTATTTTCGCCCACAACTCTTTGTGTTCTACTCATGCATATCATCTACGCATAGACCTGGCTCGGATGCCACTATTGGGGAACGTAGTAATTCAAAAAATTTCCTACGATCAGGCAAGATCTATCTAGGAGAAGCATAGCAACGAGAGGGGAGAGTGTGTCCACGTACCCTTGTAGACCGAAAGCGGAAGCGTTAGGTAACGCGGTTGATGTAGTCGAATGTCTTCACGATCCAACCGATCCAAGTACCGAACGTATGGCACCTCCGTGTTCAGCACACTTTAGCTCGATGACGTCCCTCGAGCTCTTGATCCAGTAGAGGGTCGAGGGAGAGTTCCGTCAGCACGACGGCGTGGCGACGGTGTTGGGGATATGACTATTGGGTATGACCTGCCCAGGAGGGGCCGGGTTATCCCAATGGCGGTTCATCAAGATGAAGCCCATGAAGGTGTTGAATATGGCGGTTCATGAAGGAGACCCGATAAGGGCCCGAAGCCCAAAGATGACTTAAGGCCCATAAGGGGTAAACCGCCATATATGTATGACTTGTATTGTAAGGCATGTGTATTTGGTCACCGAGCCGGACACGTTGTTACGAACCGGCCGGGACTCTGTAAGCTACTGGGCGTTAACCTGAGTATATAAAGGGACGACCCAGCAACGGCTTAGGGTAAGAAACAAGAGAGATCAAAAGCTAGGTCAAGCATATTCGCTCCCTGGTAATCGAGGCATAAGCAATACCAACTCAAACTGGATTAGGCCTTTACCTTCACCGCAAGGGGCCGAACCAGTATAAACTCCTATGTCATTTGTCCCGTTTAACCCCTTTAAGCTAACCTAGTGTGATGGCTCCACGACTAAGTCCTCACACTAGGTCATCTGCGTGACAATTCCACGACAGTTGGCGCCCATCGTGGGACTCTCGCATAGTGGTTTCGAGTTCTTGGAGGGCAACTTCTAAGGGATCAAGGGATACGCTGTGGGCCGGTTGACCAAGAGTCATCACGGCAAGCTCTACATCGACGATGCAGGCTGGGGCCCCGAGGCCGGATCAATTGAGTACGGGTACCGGGTCCCCTTTGGCCGAATTCATGTCTTCACCGGCAAGATCGACGAACCGGGCCCTGAGCCGGACATCTGCACCGACATCATCGAGATGGCTCAGCATGCGCGACCCGCCCGAGTTCAACCCGCCATGAAGCGCACCTTCATTGGGTTCATCCATGGGGCGGAGTTTGAGGAAGGATCCGTGTCTGGCGGTGAGACGACCATCTACTCTCATGGTGAATCGTCCACATGCGAGACTAATTCAATGTATCAGCTGCAAGACAGCCGGCTTGGGGGCTATTCCGATGGCGACAGTATTCCGGACCCCTATGATCCGCCGAATAGGGTCGCAATTTTCATGGCTGGTACACAGCCAGGACTGAATTCTTCGACTGCAACGACAACGGTTTCCGGGTCAGCAGCAGCAACGGCGGCCGAGGCAGGAGGCCCTGCGCGCCAACCGGCTCAGGTCTTGTCCGACTTATTAGATGCTTTGACAGCATTGTTGACGACAGAGGTTAACCCGGCAAATCAAACTCAGCATAATGCGGAAGTTGCAAAACTACGAGATGAGATAGCTCAGGCCAAGGAAGATCTGGCAGCGGAGGACGCAAGGATGACTGCGGAACGAGCCGTTCTGGATGCTTAGGCGCAACGAATCCAGGCCGATTCCTTCCGGCTCTCGTTGTATCAGAATGCTTCAAACGAGGTCTTTTGGAGAAGGCACCAAAGTCATCTGCCTCCGGTTTACGAGGCAAGGAACCTCTTCAACACACCTGGTGCGAGGACCAGTGACCCGCCAGGGGTAAACCGGGCAGTAGCCGCGCCTGGGATGGAGCGCCGGCTCAACCACGCGTCACGGACCTGCCTCATCAGAACAATATCCCGCCACAACATGTGCCGACACCACCGGGTCACTATTCTAACCCTTTGGATAACATGATCGCCACAGCATCGCGATTGGCGGCTCTCGTAGTTGAAGGCGAGTCTCCAGCTGCGGTTGAAACGCGGAGGGCCAGAGAGCTTCTTCAAACAGCATTGGTACAGTAGGAGGCTTATTCTTACAGTCGTGAGAGGATCCATTCAACCCCTCACCCAAGCCGGAGTTATATCAGACACATGGACTCCCCGACGGTGTCAAGCAGTGAGCAGCGTTGTAACCCACCCCGTGGACATGACCCGCCCCATGGACATGACCCGCCCCGTGATACTCTGGCCCTGATGGATCAGGATAGAGCACATCGGGAGGCTGAGCTGGCGGCTCAGTACGCGGCTCATCAACCATCTCCGGTTTATCCAACAACTTCGGTGGAAGTAGGCATGACCTCTAGAAGCACGGGTGTACCATGTTTAGTGCCGGCTCTGCGTAATGAGCGCCTGCCCAAGGATTTCAAAGGACCTCGTAAGGTGCCTAACTACACAGCCGACTTACCCCTTGAGGTGTGGATTGAGAGTTACGAGATGGCCATGGAGCTGTTGGAGGTCAACGATACCGCATGTGCTAAGTACTTCACCATGATGCTGGATGGGACGACCCGTACTTGGTTAAAGGGACTGCCCGCCTGTCGTGGTTTTGTCATGGCAGATGTCCTAGAGAAAGGACTTAGTCGTGGAGCCATCGCAACGGGTTAGCTTGAAGGGGTTAAAGTGGACACAGGGACGCAAGAGAGTTTATACTAGTTCGGCCCCTTTGATGAAGGTAAAAGCCTACGTCTAGTTGTGATGGAATTGATGGGGTTTCGATGACTAGGGAGCAAACAAGCTTCGCCTAAGTCTCGAGTTGTTGTCTGTTGTCCTTGAACCGCCACCGGGTCGTCCCCTTATATACACGGGTGACGCCCGTCGGTTCATAGAGTCCCCATACCGGCTCATAGATGTGTTTGGTTCGGTCTCTACTTATTCCTAACTTACAATACAAGTTAACTACCAATGCCGGTTTACGGCTATAGGCCTTGAACTGACCATGGGCCTTGAGCCCTCATCTGCCTTCTTGGGCTTTAACATACTTAACTACTGACGAAGTTAACCCGGCCCAGATAGGCCGGTTTACGCCCAGCAGTAATATCCCCAACATTAGGCCCCAGATTGATTTGAACGGGTTCATGTCAATCCTTTAGCAAAAACTTCATCTTCAACATCTTCTCATGATTAGTGTAAACCGCCATGATGTCATCTTCTCTGATTGCTGTAAACCGGAGTGATGTCACCTGTCATACCGAAGCTATCCATTATGCTTCCTTGTTTAATAGATCTGCGGGAATCAAGGCGACAGTTCCGTTTCGTGGCCCCTTGATTGTCGCGCCTGACACATGTCTTTTTGCCTTATAAATAGGACCGAAGGGTCATTTCTTTCCTCCCCTTCGTGCCTTTCTTCTTCGTCTTCCTCGCGTCGCCAGCCTCAGAGCTCCGCCGCCGCCGTCAACTTCTGCACCAACCTTGGCCGCTGCATCAACCTGAACGAACCAGAGCACCGCGGCAACCTTCCGCGTCTTCCTCAACTCTGGTAAACCTTCTGCTCTTCTCAACACAGATCTGTTCTAGGGTTTCGTGTTCTTGCAGTGTTCATCACCTGTTCCTGTTCATATACTAGCTCCTGGATGCATCTGTGGACCCCTGCTCTGTGTAGCGGTAGCTTTTAGTATCCGCCTTTAGTTTCATGCCCAAGACCATAGATCTCGCATATATTTCTGCCCATTGATTCAATACTGTTCTACTTTGAGCTTTTGAATATTTTTCTTATTTTCTGAACTTGCTTCAGATCCAACGCTGTAGAGAAATCTTGTGAAATCTGTTTCTGCATACTTATCCATCCGCAATCTCAGCTGTTCCAATGCTTAGATTAGGTGGTTTAACCTTGTAGAAAAAATTGCCAAACCGATATATACCATTAGTCCCCTTGTTGAACCGTCAGATGTTGTTGCTTCATAAAACTCCGGTTTAACATTGCACATACCAATGTACCTTGATCAATGCATTTTTGAACCGGGATCTTCTACCTTGTAGATTTCATCATGGCCAAGCAAGTATATGAGTGCAATTGGGTTCCTTCTCGCGTCACAGAGGCTCAACTGGACGATTTAGTCCTGATCGGTGCTTTAGGCAGCAAAGATACCATCCATTGGAGGGCTCCTGGCAAAGAATGCCCTCCCACACCTCAAGAAGGAGAGGTCGTTGTTTTCGTAGATCACTTAGCCCGGGGCTTTAAGCCGCCCGGTTCTAAATTTTACCGGGATGTTTTAGCCGATTTCCAACTCCATCCACAAGACACTGGCCCCAACTCTGTTACAAATATGTGTCACTTTCAAGTGCTCTGTGAGGCGTTCTTTCAAGAGGAGCCCACAGTGGAATTGTTCAGAGACCTTTTCCATCTAAACCGCCGTACTGAGTTTACTGACGGCTCTAATACGGAGTTGGGTGGCGTGGCGATTCAGAAAAGGAAAGAGGTCACATACCCTCACGCCAAACTGCACAGCCACCCCAAAGAGTGGAATCAGACATGGTTCTATTGCAAAGACACCTCCCCTGCTGGTGAGAATCCCTTGCCTGGCTTTCGTCCGGAGCGGCTCAGCAATACACACCCCTTTCCGCAAAGGTTGACTGCCCAGGAGAGAAGCAAATATGCTCCTCAACTGTCGAAGCTCAGAGCCTTTATGGCCAACGGTTTAACAGGGGTTGATCTCGCTCGCTGTTGGATATCATGGAGCATACTGCCTCTTAGTCAGCGCTCCGTTTGATGTGCGAGTATACTGGCAGTGTTGATGACCCATTGCGACATTCCAACATCCAGATCACCGATGAAGAAATCACAGAGGCTGTGAATAAGATGCTAAATGAACCGGAACACATCTGTGCTAAAAACGGCCTGCTTCCCTTCTGTGCCACCAACAAACCGCCAGCTGTAAGACTTTGATTTTTCTTTTTGCTGAATCTGTTATTGATATATCTGGTCATTGTTTAATATCAGTGTCTGTGTAACCAGGGGAATGATCCGTTTTGGAGCAAGAAACTGCCGCAGGAGAAACCAGAAAAAACCAGACAAACCAGAAAGAGCAACCCGGCAAAAGACTAAAGCTGTGAAGAAGACTGCCCACAGGAAAAGAACCACTGCATCCTCTAATCCGGCTCGTGATGATGATGTGGATAATCTGGACCTTGAGGTAGGGCTTGACTCACTTGGGTTATTTTTCATGTGTCTTATTGATGATGATATTTGTCAGGATGATGCCGAAGCCAGCCACGCTGATGCTGCAGAGGTAATTATTCTCTCTTCCGATTCAGAACCTTTGCCTTCACTAAAAATCCGTCAGGCAAACCGGAAAGTTAAATTTTCTCATCCTCTTGCTTATTTGGATCCCAAATTTCTTATGAAGACCCAACAGCACGAAGCTCGTCACACCACTCGGCATAGCGGCCAGGTAGTTACCTCCGCCGGTTTACCGAACAGTCTGGTTCGGAAACGCCGCTCAGAGGTCTCTAATTTGCTTGTCAATGCTTGTCCTAAAGCGGGTTGCTTTCGTCAACCTCTTAATCCATCTGACTCCGATTACCAGGTTACTTCCCACTCATCCTCTGGCGAGTCATCGGCTACTCAGCTGCCACCGCTCAAAACGGTGCTTGGGTAAGCTATACTTACCATAATATTTGCAGCACATCGCCTTGGAACATATGCTGTATTTGATTTTGTTATTCCTTTCAGGGCCAAACCTAGGCCAAGCAAGAAAGCTCGCCTGGACAAAGCGGCCGAAGAAGATGCCGTCCTTGAACCAGGCAAGACACCAGATCTTGAAGCGGCTATTCCTGAGGATATACCCAATGATCCACCGCAGCAAGACGACGATCTTATTGCTGAAGAGAGACCTATTGATACCTCAAGTCCTGTCAATCAGCCCACAAGCTCCATTCGGATTGAGAAATCCACCGGTCCAGCAAAGCCTACTGACAAGACAACAGCCCCAGTGCAAACCGGCGATACTAAGGATGACGAGGTTGTCATTACTGGCATTGGCCATACAGAGCCAAGCAATCCTATCGCTTTGTCCAAACATTCTGCCAAGGAAGAATTTGCTGCCTTTGGCAAAGGCAAGTGGAATGCTGATCTGGCAACTTACGCTGCTCTGAACGCCCAAGATATCCATTCCGGCTACCTGAGCCGGCTGTATACCAGTCGTGACTATGAAGCCGGTCTGGTTAATATGATGAAAGATAAATATGAGGTAACTTCCATATGCTCTTTCCTGCTTGTATATTTCAATTCTTGTTGACACTCCTAGCCCCCGAGGGCCGGTTTCTAATCTTCTTTCAAACCGGGACTTTACTAATATAAATCTTAATGCTTTGAAATTCGCTGTTGTAGTCCCCAAGGGCCGGTTCAACTTAGCGTAGTTAAACCGGGACTTTAAGTAATTGAGATCGCCGCATCAGAATATATATACGAGCAAATAGCCATTAGCCCCCAAGTGCCAAGTTGAATACTTGTATTGATCTTGGGACTTTGTAAGCAATTGAAAGATGAAGATCGAATATGCATTAGCCCCCAAGTGCCAAGTGCATAACTTGTTATGTGGTTGGTACTTCAATCCTTGTACCGTTTTGCTGAATCATATAACTGTCTGCATGCAGGCTGAGCTGAAGACGAAAGAAAGCCAAGTCACTGATCTCCAAGAAAATGTGAAATCCCAACAAGCTGAAACCTCCAAAGCAAAAGAGGAATTAACCAGCGCTTTAAGCGCCATGGAACAGCTTAAGGAGGGTTTCAAGAAAGAGCGGGCGGATTGGGCCACTGAAAAATCTGCTTTAATCAAACGAGCAGAGGATGCCGAGGCTGCCCTAAAACCGGTGGCGGATGAACTGACCAGCATAAAGCGGCACGTGCATGCCATGACCACTGCTATCTTTGGTAAGCCAGTTTGACTTCTGAATTGATTCTGCCTTCTTACAGAGCTGCCGGTTTGTTAACCCTTGATGATATTTCAGGGACACGCATTGGTCACTTGGGGTCAGATGTGCGGAAGAAATTGAAAGCCGCTTATACGTTGATCGAACAACTATACACTGGTGCACAACGTATCATCTGTACTACATCCCACAACAAACCGGCGCCCACTTTGATTCAAGACACTCTGATGAAACTGTCGGTGCTTCCTGCCCGGGTTGAAGAACTGAAGAAATCTGCTGCTCGAACCGGTGTGATCAATGCCTTAATCCAGGCAAAAGCTTGGGTGCCGGATTTTGATCCTATTGAAGCAGCTCAGGGCTATCCCAGCCTGAAGGAAGATGGGTCAGAGTTTGGTGAAGCGGATCTGCGAGCAATAAACCGGGAGGCGCGTCCGCTAGCTTGTCAATTGGCTGAAGAAGCAGACTTGTCTCACTATCAAGCCCATTATGACAATCAAAACAAGCGAGTAGCTGCACCAATTCATGAAGCGTAAAATCTTATCCCTCCAATCCGTAAGCATACTTATGCTCCCGATATTGAACCGTCGTTGCTGATCCATGATGAAGCTGTCTTTCGAGCATTAATGGGAATCGACTGGACAACTGTTGATTTCCAGCCGCTGGGTAGAGAAACTGGAGCTGAAGCGGCGCGGGATGACCCACAACCATCAGGCCAGGCTGGTGACCAAGCTTGCATGCCTGCAGGTCGACTCTAGAGGATCCCCGGGTACCGAGCTCTTATTTTGGGCATTGTGTTGCCTTGTAATAGGCTAGCTGATACTCTTGATCTTAATATGCCTTCGTGCGTAACCACTGCAATTTGTGCTTCCTTTGGGTGATGAACTGTCCAAAGTATTTTCTGCAACATAAAAAATCTTAAAGTGCCACCGCGGTTGTATCGTCAGGCGGAGTATGATGTCTGCATATGTAAAATCAAAATATGTGAAATTTAAGC
>NC_053028.1:678080943-678238826 GCF_003073215.2 Triticum urartu
TGCAATGCATAAACAACAATGATGCAAAACATGGTATGATATGCGGGATGCGATATGTGATGCATATGCATGATTTGGGAAAGAATGATTGAACCTGGCCTCAACTTGGAAAACCAAGAGTGCCACTGGAAAGGTGAGTTGATTTCGGTCGAAATCGATATAAAGATCACCGGAATCAGATTCACGGTTTGAAAATGACAAGCGAAACAAATATGGCACCGGTCTGCGATAAACAGCACAAGGTCCTCTAAATGCATCAAGAACAATATGCTATAACACTCTAACATAGCCACAAAATACATGGCATGGATACACTCAAGATGCTTGACAAAAGATGAACACTGAGCTACGGCTAATTCACTCATTAACAGGTTCAAACAAGCATGGTAAAAGTGCAAAAGATAACAGGTTACAGACTTAGTGAAAATAACAAGTCAGGAATTTAATATCAGGAAGCAATGTTTAGAGCAAGATAACTACATGCTACAGGAACATATCATGGCAAAGCAAGGCATGGCATGAAGATACTCAAAGCATACAAAAAAGTCCCTTAGTGACCATGAGCCAAAAAGGGTCAGAAAATACAATTGCAACCATGTGAACATAGTAAAAACATAAACAGATTTAGACTTAGTGAAATCTCTGGAGCATGGCAAAACAGATAACGAGTAGGCATGTTTACGAGCTCGATGCACTCACTAAGAGGCATTGCATGATAATCTAAACATACACCCAGCAAGTGGACATGGCATAAACGCTAGACATCGCAAGAACAACAACATAGCATGCACGGATCAACAACAACAAGCTCGGCAAAATTGCTAAACATGTTAACAATCTGCCAGGAACATTTTATAGCAAAAGTAGAGCTCGATTGACTCAAGCTAGGGTGCTCCATAATTGCAAACAAAGACATGGATGGATAGAATACCACAATATCTACAAAACATCCTTACTGATCATGCTCAAAAGAGGCACAGATCACTAGAAAACAACATGAACACATGGCATAAAAATTATAGCACGGCAACTTGAATATTTCTAAGTCCCTGAAATCAGCAACATTAAGTAAGCTACTTTACATGCTTGTGCTAGTCACCACAAAGATCACAAAAATACATGGCATACATCCCTGTAAAGATGGCATGGCATACTTCAAAACTCATGTAGAGCTCAGGATCATAGCATGCACACATTAATCATGGCAAAAATAACAAATGAGCAAATGCTGATAACAGAGCTGAAACTAACATCACATAGCACTCTTCCAACAACATTTAGGGCATCAAGATGAGCTCAAATGAAAATGATGCAATGAGATGAAATGAAGTACTCATCGAGACGAACATTTCGATATGCTACACGCACGAATCGGAGCCATAGTGATGAAGTTATGGCATGATGAAGATCGCATAAAAATTAGGGTTAGGGAGGCAAAAGTCAACCGAAAACGTCCAGATCTAGATCCAGCCGGGCGCGAACTTCGAGGTTCGCCAGAGTACTGTAGCTGGCCGGAATCGACGTCGAGGTCCGCCGGGGAAGGAGAGGAAGCCGGAGCTCGGCAAGGAGGAGGAGCTCGCCGGAGCTCGATCGCCGGCGAGGACGACGAGGGGCGGAGATGGCGGCCGGTCGGAGTAGGGGGAGCCGCCGGAGTTGGCGCGCGGCGGCCGGCGAGTCGGCGGTTGTCGCCGGCGGCCGGAGCTCTCCGGCGAAGGCGGCGCGGCGTCCGGGCGCGGGGACGTGAGGAGGCGGGCGGCGGTCGCGTCAGGCCCGGGAGGGCCTCATGCGGGCTTGCCGGGCAGGAGGAGAGAGGAGATGGCAGCAGTGACGTGGCGCACGCTCATTGGCTCGGTTCGGCAGCGGCGGTTGTCCGGCCAGGGGTGGACATTGTCCGGCGGCGCGCGATGTGGAATCTAGGGTTAGGGGAAAGAGGAGACCCGGGATTGAAATGGAGGGGTCTTTATATAGAGGTAGAGGGAGCTAGGAAGCTCCAAATGAGGTGCAGTTTGCGGCCACGCGATCGTGATCGAATGGCCTAGGTGATGGAGAAGGTTTAGGTGGGTTTTGGGCCACTTTGGAGGGGTGTTGGGCTGCAACACACACGAGGCCTTTTCGGTCCCTCGGTTAACCGTTGGAGTATCAAACGAAGTCCAAATGGTACGAAACTTGGCAGGCGGTCTACCAGTAGTAAACCAATGCCGCATGACAAGTCTCGGTCCAATCTGAAAATGTTTAACGCCCGCACACGAAAAGAGGTAGAAAGGAACATCGGAGGACATAGGAGCGCCGGATTGCAAAACGGACAACGGAGAAAATGCTCGGATGCATGAGATGAACATTTATGCAAATGAAATGCACATGATGACATGATATGCAATGCATGACACGCAAGCAATGACAAGGCAACAACAGCGAATAACTGGAGGACACCTGGCACATCGGTCTCGGGGCGTCACAACACTCCACCACTACGAGAGGATCTCGTCCCGAGATCTAGAATGACACCGGAGAGAAAATGAAAGATGAAGAGGTAAAACAAAGTTGCTTCTTTGACAAAAGAGTGAAACCAAAGAACCTTGAGAGGTTGAACAACTTGAAAGAAAGAAAACAACGAAGATGAACAAAGTTGAAAGCAGTCCGGTTGAAAAAGAGATGCAAGACTAGATAAGTAGAAAAGAACTTGAGCAGAAGGGCACAACACTCCGGTTAAAAGGATAAGCACGAATCAAACACGATCCTGACAAGACAAGAAGATTGGTTGAAGAGAGCAACTTCACAATGCCTCTGGAAGAAAGAAATAGAAGATAGATAATTGAAAGAAAAGAATGGAGAAGAAATGCCAACTTCTGTCACAAAGAATTTGAAAAGGCATCCTTAAGAGAAGGGTCGAATGGAGTTATTGGAAAACCAACAACGAAAAAATAAGCTTTAAGTGGGCTTATGGAAAGCATCTCTAAATCAAGAGGTGAAATTCTTCCACTAACGGAAACGATAGATTGGATTGATATCAACATGGAGATGAGAAGCTTATATCACCGGAAGGATAAATGAAGAAATTGGGTCATATATAAGCACCATAAATAATAACAATCCTTAGGGAAGACTTTAGGTGAAATATGACCCAAGATGACTCCAATGACGAGATTGATGGATTTAAAATACCTCATTCTTAACAACATGTGAATCATGAAACATGAACTTAAATTATCAAGAATGACATAATACCACCTCCAATGATTCAATAGAAAGAATTGCACTCCGGATTGCAAGATTAAGAATGCTTGAGCTCCTTAGAAAAGAATCTCGATGAACACTCCAAGAACGAATTAAATCCTTGGTGAACCATCATGTAGAACCTCCATGAAGAACTCCGGTAACAAAAAGATGATCACATGAAAGGAAAGAGAAGTTGAAAACACAAGGTGAAACCTTGCAATGATTTAGATGAAGCTTTGCGACGAGATAAAGTGGAAACTTGGAACTCCGGAAAAGAAAAGATGAAACAAGTGAAACCGAGAATTTGATGGACCTCCGGAATAAGGAATTAAACACTTGGGTGAAACACGAATAAGAATTACGTTATGCTTATCCTTCACCAATTTAAATTGATGACAAGCAACAGATTTTTGCATACTACTTATTCTCGTTAAAAAGGATTTAACATAGATATAGCGCAAACTTGGGAAAATTTTTAACGAACCACCATAAGAATTGAAAATGGATGAGGAAAAGATAAAGACACACCAGGAAGAATTAGCAAATGAACGAAGATGCTTGCTAGGATTTAGATACATAAGAGCGAAGAGATCATGAATTGATTAGAGAATATTTGAATAATGCACTGGTAAGATTTGGAGAACGAGAGCTGAAAGCTGAGGAATGAATAATTCTGAGAAGATGAGCTCCGGATAATCAAACTGAAAAGACTCCTGAATTGCTCTGGATGGGTGAAAAGAATTCTCACAATCGAAAAACAATTATGAGAGTATGGCATTTAAGCTAGAACCACGAATCTCCGAGAGAGCGGATAAGATATGGAGGAAAAATTCTTCTTCGGTCATCAAAATCTGAGAATTACGACGAGAAACACCACCAAATTGTTGAGATACTCCGGAATAAAGAAGAATGGAAAAGTTGAACCAACGATGAAAAGAATTTGAAAGATCTTGGAGAAATACATATGACTGATGATGAATCATTCTTACATCAAACTTCGAAAAGAATTTGAGAGTAACTCCGGGAAAAATTAGAAGAGTCAGATAAGATCCTGGGAAAAGACTTGTGGGTTAGGGCCCACTCAAAAGAAACACCGTTGAACGATTTAAAAGATAAATTGCGCCGGTTGAGTTAAATGGCTTGAATAAGATAACAACCATTTTTAGGCTCGCTTTAGGCTCAGTTTTAGGGCGTGAGAGGTGCAAGGTGTAAGCAAGGCTCTCGATAGAACAGCCTATCCATCGCGTGGGAGTTTGATGTAAATGGAGGTTGCTATCAGCATATCTAATTATAGACATTGTACGGCATAAACCAATGTGGTCGCTCTATGAAGTCGATGCCTAGTAATCAGAACTGCAATCTGAACGGTAGTCCGTGTTCAGTACTAGACGAACTTCGTCACCAGGGAGCCACACTCGATTGGCAGGAGTACTCCACCCCGATCCTTGCCGGACAGAAGAAGAGGTGTCTGCGATTGACAAGCACCTTCTGCGACACAACATAGCCTTGCGAGCCTTTAGCCAGGACATAAAAACGTGTGGCACTACCCAAGGCAGGTGATATTTGTACAACCACCTTGTGTATATAGCTAAATAAATGGGCTTCGGTTACACGTGTCCAACTCAAACACCTAACCCGCCGCTAATTTCAAGTCCAACTGTCGCACCACTCGTACGGATAATATTAGGCACATATTTTAACAAAAAACACAATTAATGATGATTATTTTGAGAAAAATCGCCCTGTCATGGGAGTTTGTCCAAAAAATACACAATAATTTACCAAGTAATAGTTCAACAACAAAAAAATCACGTGGATAGTTTCTTGGAGGAAAATTTACGTACCGAGAGGAGAGAAGAAGAATGTTGGTCAATCCATCTAAGGGGCACAACCTTCCTACGGTAATATTGTCCAAGTACGTCAACTTCTCCATCACCCTTGCCTCAAGATGCAGAGTGTACACGTTCCTGTGGTGGTCCCCATGATTGTTCTTGACAGGCAACATGCCTCCCTTCTCTCCCCAAATAGTCAAGTGCGTCATAGTTTCCCTAGGTGATTCTAGCATCACCACCATAGTGCGGAGCCACATTCCAAGACTACCATCCTCTTGCCTCGTCCATATCTCTAGTTGGTAGCTTTGCCTTTGCACGAACAAGAGCTTCCCATCGGCAGCGACAATAAGTTGTGGATCATCAGAACTTAGATTTTTTTCATGTGTCCGGCTGGGGTTATTGAGATGCCACATGTCTCGGCGTCCATTTCAATGGTATATATGCAAGCGCAAGCCGTGACTTGTGGAGTATCGAGTGAGCTAGTATGTCGTGCCACGCCACACAACGGCATGCGGGTGCATCAGAGCAAAGCAACTACTACTCTCTTATTTGCAAAATTTTAGCTTACAGGGCCTGCTCCAACTTGCCTCTCTGGAGGTGAACTTGTGGAGGGTATGTGTTTGGTTATAGATGTCAGTTTCAATGATGAGCACTTTGAAGAAGGCCAAGTAGCCGAGCGGGGCCGAATATTGTTGCTTGGCGTTCGAGGAACTTGTTTGTTGATATATTTCATTGATAATAACATTAATTCCTGTTGTTAGGCGCTTTCCAACAGCAGTTTAGGCGTCCTTGTTTGTATTTGTTCTCTCCTTCTATTGCAATGAAAAGCTGCGCCATCAGCATTTTGTAAAAAGACAAATTTTAGCATGCTCCCTCTTACCTCCCTTTTCACATGAGAGGTAAGAATTCATAATAGATCTGAGCCATTGATTTGATTAAGAAATGGTCAGATTAACTCTTAGCTTCTTACCTCCCATGTGAAAAGAGGGGGTAAGAGGGAGTAATTCCCGTGGACTGTTTGTGTGTGTGTGCGCGCGCGCGCGCAGATATTATTGTTGTAGTCGTAGTCAGGAGATTTTATAACCGACTATATAATTTGGCATGTCGATTCAGATGTTTTCAAAAGCTTACATTTCTAGAAGCATGAACTTATCACTCTTGATACGCAATTACTTGCTGCTACTAAACAAATCCAACAAAGTTCAAAACTACAACTAAGTAACATTAATCAGTAAAAAGTAGCTACAAGCAGTGTTAAGCATATCGCCATGTTTCTACTATGGACGTCTCCTTTTCTGCTGTGGCTGTAGTCAGGGCCCACATGACGATGGTCCTCATAAGTAAATAGGCAGTTTTCCGATTAAATTAATCCATGAATAAATCATGAGCATGACATGGACAGCATTGATAACACACTGATTACGATCTAACAGAACATGTACTACGCATATAGTAGAAACATCTACGCATATCGCTAGTACTGCTAAAACAGAAAGAAACACGAGAAGGATAAACGATGTATACCCTCCAATCGGCCACGCAGCGGTGGTGGCGGCGGCAGCAGCCGCGGCATCCTCGTCGGCCTTCTTGTCGGCCTCGGCCTTCTCAGCGGCGGCACGGTCGGCGTCGGTCGAGATGGTGATGACGAAGGTGATGCGGATGTAGATGAACAGAAGTGAGCAGTCGCGTAATCGCTACCCAAAAACCTAATCGCCCCACTCCCCTATAGGATCCGGAGAAGCGGGGTTTCAGAGGCCTGCTCTCCCGTCAATCGTGTACGCGGTGAACGGGACGGAGTCGCCGGCGGCAGTAGCAGCAGAGGAACGACGTGGGCATGGAGGCGGAGATGCGTTCTGTTTCGTGGCGGCTAGGGTTGGCAGCGCCCCACATATATATGTGCGGCTGCGCGTGGAGAGACGTGGGCTGAACCCACGTCCAAGTCGGTAGCCCATGATCCGACGTCTCAGATCATGGCCCCACCTGTCAAGGACTCTCCGTTCCTAATCGGCAAAAAGAAGCGCATAGGAGTGAGCTCGGCTCGGCTCAATCCCGCAACCCGCGGCGCGTCGTGACGAGGCGTGGCGTGGCGTGGCGAGGCGAGCGGAGGAGGAGGAGTGCGCGAGGGCCTCATCTCTTCTCAAGATCCAATGGCATGAGGAAGAGAATCCCTTATAAACCACTCCAACTCTCCTTCCACTTCCGGGTGGGACTAAACTTCCCACCACCTTGTCATGCCACCTACATGGGCCCTTAGAGATCAAATCTGAAATTGTCATATGGGCTCTAGGCCCATCTCATAGTTCAATAATCCCCCACCAGATCTCAGGGGCCCAGTTTGTCCTTTGTTCCAAACGCTGTTTTGATATACCAGCATCTCAGCGGAGACCGATTAAGGTTGAGCTCCACCTAGACCAAGTAGTTACACTCCTTCACAACTGAACAATGGACTATGCCTTGAATTGTCAGTTTGGCGTCAAGAAGTTTCACCACAAGTCTCACCGATACGAGGCTGCCGAAGGCCGACCCCTCGGGTGGAGCATATTAGTCACACTCCTGGCCTGTTCATGAGCTTGCTAGAGATCACCCCAATCTCATAGACTGTGACTAGCAGTCGGGCTCATATAGGTGTGTTTCTCCAAAGATCGCTCTGTAGGATAGCATCTTGCTTATGCATATAAGCCTTGGAACACTTTAAGACAGTAGTCATCCTTCCATACAGTTTCCGAGAGTATTGCATCTCCAACGGAATGGGTTAGTAAAGTTACTCTCCTCAGTTCACCACTGGCTTGTTTTCCCAGGTCCTACTTCACGGGATCTCCGATCACATAGGTTGGGTTACTACCATGGTGTTGGAAATATGCCCTAGAGGCAATAATAAATTAGTTATTATTATATTTCCTTGTTCATGATAATCGTTTATTATCCATGCTATAATTGTATTGATAGGAAACTCAGATACATGTGTGGATACTTAGACAACACCATGTCCCTAGTAAGCCTCTAGTTGACTAGCTTGTTGATCAATAGATGGTTACGGTTTCCTAACCATGGACATTGGATGTCGTTGATAACAGGATCACATCATTAGGAGAATGATGTGATGGACAAGACCCAATCCTAAGCCTAGCACAAAGATTGTGTAGTTCGTATGCTAAAGCTTTTCTAATGTCAAGTATCATTTCCTTAGACCATGAGATTGTGCAACTCCCGGATACCGTAGGAGTGCTTTGGGTGTGCCAAACATCACAACGTAACTGGGTGGCTATAAAGGTACACTACAGGTATCTCTGAAAGTGTCTGTTGGGTTGGCACGAATCGAGACTGGGATTTGTCACTCCGTGTAAGCGGAGAGGTATCTCTGGGCCCACTCGGTAGGACATCATCATAATGTGCACAATGTGATCAAGGAGTTGATCACGGGATGATGTGTTACGGAACGAGTAAAGAGACTTGCCGGTAACGAGATTGAACAAGGTATTCGGGAAACCGACGATCGAATCTCGGGCAAGTACAATACCGCTAGACAAAGGGAATTGTATACGGGATTGATTAAGTCCTTGACATCGTGGTTCATCCGATGAGATCATCGTGGAACATGTGGGAGCCAACATGGGTATCCAGATCCCGCTGTTGGTTATTGACCGGAGAACGTCTCGGTCATGTCTGCATGTCTCCCGAACCCGTAGGGTCTACACACTTAAGGTTCGGATGACGCTAGGGTTATAGAGATATTAGTATGCGTGGTTACCGAATGTTGTTCGGAGTCCCGGATGAGATCCCGGACGTCGAGGAGTTTCCGGAATGGTCCAGAGGTAAAGATTATATATAGGAAGTGCTATTTCGGCCATCGGGACAAGTTTCGGGGTCACCGGTATTGTACCGGGACCACCGGAAGGGTCCCGGGGGTCCACCGGGTGGGGCCACCTGCCCCGGGGGGGCCACATGGGCTGTAGGGGGTGCGCCTTGGCCTATATGGGCCAAGGGCACCAGCCCCAAGAGGCCCATGCGCCAAGAGATGGGAAAAGGGGAGAGTCCTAAAGGGGGAAGGCACCTCCGAGGTGCCTTGGGGAGGATGGACTCCTCCCCACCCTTGGCCGCACCCTTCCTTGGAGGAAGGGGCAAGGGTTGCGCCTCCCCCTCTCCCTTGGCCCTATATATAGTGGGGAAAAGGAGGAGCAACCATACCTAAGGCCTGGCGCCTCCCTCTCCCTCCCGTGACACATCTTCCTCCTCCCGCAGCGCTTAGCGAAGCCCTGTTGGAATTTCCCGCTACTTCCACCCACGCCGTCGTGCTGCTGGATGGAGTCTCCATCAACCTCTCCCTCCTCTCCTTTGCTGGATCAAGGCATGGGCGACGTCTCCGTTCCGTACGTGTGTTGAACGCGGAGGTGCCGTCCGTTCGGCGCTTAGGATCATCGGTGATTTGAATCACGACGAGTACGACTCCATCAACCCCGTTCTCTTGAACGCTTCCGCGCGCGATCTACAAGGGTATGTAGATCCACTCCTCCCTCGTTGCTAGATGACTCCATAGATTGATCTTGGTGACACGTAGGAAAATTTTGAATTTATGCTACGTTCCCCAACACATGGCAACTCATGTGGGTCTCATACCCATCTCCCTTGATGTGTTATCTATCACAACACGTGATAGCCCTTTAGTAAAGGGATCTGCCAGATTCTTAGCCGTTTGAATATAATCCAACGCTATCACTCCGGAGTTCCTCAATTTTCTGATAGCTTTCAATCTCATTCTTATGTGTTTGTTGGACTTCATGTTGTCCTTTGAACTCTTTACCTTGACAATAACTGTTTGATTGTCACAGTTCATAAGGACGGCCGGAACCGACTTCTCAACCACTGGCAAGTCCGTCAACAGATCTCGAAGCCATTCTGCTTCGCCACTCGATGTATCTAATGCTGTTAATTCTGCTTCCAATTTCGATCTTGTTAAGATCGTTTGCTTGCAAGACTTCCAGGAAACAGCACCACCTCCAAGAGTAAATATATACCCAGTTGTGGCCTTCGTCTCATCAGCATCAGAGATCCAATTCGCATCACTATACCCTTCAAGTACCGACGGGTATCCGGTATAGTGAAGTCCATAGTTCATAGTACCTTTCAGATAGCGCATAACTCTCTCAAGAGCACGCCAATGTACATCACCCGGTTTGGAAACAAATCAGCTCAGTTTGCTAATAGCAAATGCGATGTCAGGCCTCGTTGCACTCGCTAGATACTGTAGTGAACCAACAATCTGAGAGTATCTCAATTGATCTATAGCTGTGCCTTTAGACTTTTGAATCAGCACACTAGAATCATATGGTGTTTGAGATGGTTTGCAGTCCGAATATCCAAAACGACTCAACACCTTCTCAACATAATGGGATTGCAAAAGTGTAATCCCACCCTCATCATCTCTCAATAGCTTGATGTTCAAGATAACATCAGCCACTCCAAGGTCCTTCATCTCAAAGTTCTGAGATAGGAAAGACTTAACCTCCTCGATTAACTTGAGATTAGTCCCAAATATCAGTATGTCATCAACATACAAACAAAGTATAACTCCTTCGCCCCCACCATAGCGATAGTATACACATTTGTTGGCCTCATTAACAACAAAGCCAACAGATGTCAACGTTTCATTAAACTTGTCATGCCATTTCTTAGGCACTTGTCTCAGGCCATACAAAGATTTCACCAACTTACACACCTTTCCTTCCTGACCATCCATCACAAAGCCATCAGGCTGTTGCATATAGATTTCCTCCTTTCGCTCCGCATTCAGGAAAGCCGTCTTAACATCCATCTGATGAATGAGAAGACCATGTGAGGCCGCCAACGAGAGTAATACTCGAATGGTGGTCAGTCTGGCCACAGGTGAATAAGTGTCGAAGAAATCTTCTTCTTCATTCTAGGCGTAGCCCTTGGCCACAAGCCTAGCC
Source organism: Triticum urartu (assembly GCF_003073215.2). Lineage (NCBI taxonomy): Eukaryota > Viridiplantae > Streptophyta > Magnoliopsida > Poales > Poaceae > Triticum > Triticum urartu. The sequence continues at coordinate 678,091,937 of NC_053028.1, forward strand.
TTGTACTTTTCTATCGTACCATCGGGCCTAAGCTTCTTCTTGAACACCCACTTGCATCCCAATGGTTTGCAACCATAAGGACGTTCAGTAAGCTCCCAAGTCCTGTTAGCCATGATGGAATCCATCTCGCTACGGACCGCATCCTTCCAGTAGTCAGCTTCTGGAGATGCACACGCTTCTGAAATAGAAGTGAAATTATCCTCCACGAGGTATATGAAGAAATCATCACCAAAGGTCTTTACAGTCCTTTGTCTCTTGCCCCTACCAAGGGATTCCTCATTATTCTCCTCAGGATTTTCATCATGTGTTTGATTATAATATTCCATCGGAATGGCAGGTTCAGGAGTCTCCTCAGATTCCTGTCTAGAAGTGCTTTGTACATCTCTCATGAGCAAAATGTCCTCAAAGAATGTAGCATCTTTAGACTCCATAATTGTACTGACTTTCATGTCAGGTACCTCAGATTTCACTACTAGAAATCTATAGCCAACGCTTCATAGCGTAGCCCAAATTAACACAGTCCACAGTCTTTGGTCCAAGCTTACGCTTTTTGGGAATCGGCACATTAAGTTTCGCCAAGCAGCCCCAGGTACGTAAGTACGAGAGTGTTGTCCTTCTCTTGGTCCACTTCTCGTAAGGAGTGATCTCGTTATCCTTTGTCGGAACTTTATTCAGGACATGACAGGATGTCATTATAGCCTCCCCCCACCATGCCTTGGATAAACCCGACGTATCTAACATGGCGTTATCCAAATCAGTTAGAGTACGGTTTTTCCGCTCGGCAACCCCGTTTGACTGGGGTGAGTAGGGAGGCGTCCTCTCGTGAATAATGCCGTGTTCCACACAAAAGGCATCAAACTCTTTCGAGAAGTACTCTCCACCACGATCTGACCGGACTCGTTTAATTTTCTTTTCAAGTTGATTCTCAACTTCTGCCTTATAGATTTTGAAGTAGTGTAGAGCCTCATCTTTAGTATTTAACAGATACACATAGCAATATCTAGTGGAATCATCTATCAAAGTCATGAAATATTTCTTTCCACCTTTAGTCAACACACAATTCATCTCACAAAGATCAGAATGTATGAGTTCCAGTGGCGCCAAGTGTCTCTCCTCTGCTGCCTTGTGAGGCTTGCGAGGTTGCTTAGATTGCACACACGAATGGCACTTAGAACCTTTGGCTAAAGTGAAACTCGGGATTAAATTCGATTTTGCTAGCCACGTCATAACATCGAAACTAATGTGACAAAGACGTGAATGCCATACTTTAGATTCATTATCAAATGAATATTGTTCACGACTTTATTACATAGATCTGCAAGAGAAAGGCGGAACATGCCTCCGCATTCATAACCCTTTCCAATCGGTGGACGGCCAAACTGAAAATACAGCAAATAAATTACCGTACCCAGATGCACCACTCTCATTGTTGCTCACAATCATATTGACAGACTTGGAGTCCTGCCCTTGCTTCTTATACTTGTTTGGGCACTTGTTGGCCCAATGTTCAAGCGAACCACAAGTAAAAGCAGCCCTCATCCTTCTTGTTCTTCTTGAAGGTCTTCTTACCCTTCTTCTTAAAGTCGGCACTCTATTGGACACCGTTCTTTCCCTTGGGCTTGTGGGAATTGGAGTTCTTCTGATGCACCATGTTGGCCACAGAAGTTCCTTCGACCCCTTTTCCGTGCGAGTCCTTTGCCCTTGAATTCTGCTCAACACTCAGATGGCCAATGACATCCTCCATAGAGAATTCACGCCTCTGATGTTTCAGAGTGGTGGCAAAGTTCCTCCAGGAATTGGGAAGCTTAGCGATTATGCAGCCCGCGACAAACTTGCCTGGTAACTCGCACTTAAGAAGCTCAAGCTTCTTAACAATGCATATTATCTCATGAGCCTGCTCCAATACAGGATGGTTTTCAACCATCTTGTAATCATGGAACTGCTCTATAATATACATCTCGCTCCCTGCATCGGCAGCCCCGAACTTAGATTCGAGCGCCTCCCACAAGTCCTTGGCAGACCGCACATGCAAATATGCGTCAACCAGCTTATCTCCAATCACGCTCAGAACTGCCCTGAGGAACACGACAGTGGCCTCCTTGAACGCCTTCTCCTGATCAGGAGCGATCGTTCCTGTGGGAGTCACACCGGTGACCCAGAACACGTTCATGGCAGTGAGCCATAAGGTGGTTTTAGTCTGCCAACGCTTAAAGTACGTCCCCGTAAACGGCGACGGTTTCAGTGCGGCAGCAAAACCAGAATTCGAAAAACTCGTACACATATTAGGTTTTTGGATTGATAAGTAAATAGGCAGTTTTCCGATTAAATTAATCCATGAATAAATCATGAGCATGACATGGACATCATTGATAATACACTGATTACGATCTAACAGAGCATGTACTACGCATATAGTAGAAACATCTACGCATATCGCTAGTACTGCTACAACAGAAAGAAACACGAGAAGGATAAACGATGTATACCCTCCAATCGGCCACACAGCGGTGGTGGCGGCGGCAGCAGCCGCGGCATCCTTGGCGGCCTTCTTGTCGGCCTCGGCCTTCTCAGCGGCAGCACGGTCGGCGTCGGTCGACATGGTGATGACGAAGGTGATGAGGACGTAGATGAACAGAAGCGAACAGTCGCGTAATCGCTACCCAAAAACCGAATCGCCCCTCTCCCGTACAGGATCCGGAGAAGCGGGGTTTCGGAGGCCTGCTCTCCCGTCAACCGTGTACGCGGTGAATGGGACAGAGTCGCCGGCGGCAGCAGCAGCAGAGGAACGACATGGGCGTGGAGGCGGAGATGCATTCTGTTTCGTGGCGGCTAGGGTTGGCAGCGCCCCATATATATATGTGCGGCTGCGCGTGGAGCACGATCCGATGTCTCAGATCGTGGCCCCACCTGTCAAAGACTCTCCGTTCCTGACCGGCAAAAAGAAGCGCATAGGAGTGAGCTCGGCTCGGCTCAATCCCGCAACCCGCGGCGCGGCGCGGCGCGTCGTGACGTGGCGTGGCGAGGAGGAGTGCGCGAGGGCCTCATCTCTTCTCAAGCTCCAATGGCATGAGGAAGAGAATCCCTTATAAACCACTCCAACTCTCCTTCCACTTCCGGGGTGGGACTAAACTTCCCACCACCTTATCATGCCACCTACATGGGCCCTTAGAGATCAAATCTGAAATTGTCATATGGGCTCTAGGCCCATCTCATAGTTCAACAGGTCCCTTGGTCCGAATGGCTCATCTCAATCTGCACCCACTTTCTTGAATGGTGCTTTGTATGAGAGGTTTTGCTACGGGGTTTGAATATCTCACGTATCCAGTCTAATGCAAAAGATGAACAAATTGGAAGTTCTTGTTCTGGTTTCGTCCCATCTCTCAGATTTTAGTCAATACTTTTCTCGAGGAAATCTTTGTACTCCATGGGTCTAACTGCTTCACACGCAAGAGAGCGAACTAGTCGTTCCTCTTGCATGTGTATATCTTATATGGAACTACACATGAACTTCCAGCCACAACAAATTTCTCCTTTCGATTTGTACCGGATTATCACATTTTATTTTCGAGATTGTACCGTGTATCATGCAATATTCATGTCAGATACTTCAATTGGTTAGGCCGATGTAGAATGGGATCAATTATTCTATTCTTTCATGCATTGTGCATATGCCTAGGCATGCTTACTTGGCACATTTTCTCTTGGGGTGGAATTTGGAACATGAATTGGATGATAGCAAAGAAGAAGTAGAAAGGGTTCAGTGCGATACACATGCTAAAAAGTCACGATGACTAACTCCTTAGAACTGATCATGCTGGTTTTGGCAGAGAATACTTTTGTGATGTACACATGCAGTTTAGACTTTATCATGCTCTCCTAGTTTCTCATGCTTATATGTGTGTATATGAGTTACCATTCATTGTTGCATGGACCGAGGGTTACTTTCCAGACGAATTTATTTGCCACCTGATTCTGATTGTAAGCTACCAAATCAATCTCTGTGCTTAATTTCTGAGAATGGTACTATTCATTAGTGCTAGTATATTTGCAACGTTTAGGTGAGAGATTGGAGGAAACCAAGATACTAGTGAGCGGGCTTCTGGCACCGTGACACAACCAGGGCAGGATGTGTGGCTGTAATTCCTTGTACCATGCAGCATCCATTAGGTACAAGGTGATGGCGAGGCTCCCGATATGACAGCCGGTCCATCGCCAGGGAGTTTGATGGTTGTGGAGGTTGTTGTGAGCAGTTCTGCGTACGTCGTAAGCAAGGTTGCCGCTCAAGTTGGTGCCCTGCAATCGGATAAGGAGCTCTCGTTCTGTATCACGCAAACACACAGAAGCAGGGCAGCCGTGCAGGTAGGAGGACTCCAACCTGATCTTCGCAGGACATCGAAAAGGCGACACTGATTGACAGTCACCTGACATTTATAGCCGATGGATGGTTTAGCGAGGGCAATTTTATTTTTGGCACGTATCACTTGAGGTAGCCTTTACATTAGGCGATATTTGTACAACTATCATTGCTAGTGAGGTCTGGAGTGTGATTGGCCGAGGCTGTTGGAGACAATCGAGTTGGAGTGCCAGCCCATTTACGTTCTCGCATGTCTAGTTCCAAAGATTGATGTTTATATTATTTTGTTAGAGCATCTACAATCGGACCCCTTAAACCGGTCTCAAACGTCCGGGCAGGTCGCATGGTCGCTGCCCGGGCACGAAATTTGGATTCAGACGGACCCTTCAAACAGCCCTCAAACGCCTGTGCTGACCGGCACCCTCATATCCAGTCTAAATATGGTGTCGCCCGGGCACACCCGCCACGTTCGACCCGGCCCATGCTGGCCCCCCAACCCCAATTATATTCATCCCCATCCTCTCGCCGGACCAAACCCTAGCCATTTCATTCCACTCCCCTCCGCCACCCGAACTCACCTCATGCGGTTTGGATCTTATCCGCCATGGCAAGCAGCGGATCAGACTCCAACCAGTCTGGATCCGTCGACTAGGGTGTCATCCCGTGTGGGTTGGAGGAGGCAATGGCAGTCCGCGTTGCACTCTGCCGCTCCCGGAAGGACATCGCCCGGCCGACGGACGGATCTGTCCGCCGCGACACCATAGCGTCGGCTCACCAGGTGCTCGTGTCCTATGGTGTTGGATCCTCACGGTCCCAGCTGGAACACCTCTCCTTCCTCATCACCGGTCAGGCAGAGGATAAGTCCCATACGGAACGGGCGGCCCGCCGTGGGAAGAAGAGGATAGGGCCGTCGAGGCCTGTATCGCGGCGGAAATGGCAGCGGCGGAGGCGGCTGATGCGGCGGCGCGGGTGGCCGCAGAGGAGGAAGCCATCCGCGCCCGCATTGTGAAAGAACGAAAGTGGAGGAACACACACGCCCTCACCCGTGAGCAGAATCGGGCGGTCCGTACCATGGCCAGTCTGCCACGGAAGGAGGAGAAGGAGGATAGCGATGGCGAGGACAGCTTCGGCGCGAGCAGATCCGGCTCAATCCGTACTGCGTCTTCTACCAGTACTTCCACGAGAAGGACGGCAAGGGCGCCGAAAACGACAAGAGCAGCCATGGATGAACTCCACCATAGCCAAACATGTCAAATTTTGATAGTCTGATGGCATGTTTAGTGTAGTGTGATGGAGTAGCCGGACGATGCGTATGCGTCGACGTAGTTGCATGAGTTTGTATGGATTTAAAATATGGTAACTGAGGTGTCGAGACATGGATTGTATTTTTTGAGGCGTGCCCGGTCAGTGTCCGAGGATACGCTCGGCGCGTCCACGGGCGTTTGAGGGGCCGGATTTGCCACCACGGGAACCATAGCACCGACCTCACCATCTCCTTCGAAAAGACGAGCCATAAGCATGCAGCCAGCCGCCCAATTGCCGTGATAGTGCTGCTCCGATGCACCCGGCCTCGACGTGCACACCTGTAGCCAGAACCCAACCAACATCGACGGCGGACTACCAACACCGTTGCCCAAATTTAGGAGCCACGAGGGCAACCATCAGAGAAAGGGCCTTGCTGTTAGGTAATCTTGTATTAAGTCTAGATAGTACGTGAGTAGTAATAGGTTTGACTTTGTCACTGCAGCATGACAAAAATCAGGGGGTCACCGTATCTGCCAGGAAAACTAAACAGGGGAGGTAGAGAAACTGCCGGGATAGTTCTTTGCCGGGAATTACAAACTAACCTTGAAGGTCCCGTCGGGAAATACCATTCCCGGCAATTACAAGAATCCCAGGAGTTCCTCCGACCTACATAGCTGAAACTTTTGCCGTCAGTTAAAACTATTCCTGGCACATAAATTTTCCCCGGCAGACTAACAATAGAGGGCAAATAGAAGAATTCCTGGCAGTGAATGTGCCCTTAATTAAGTACACTGCCAACACACAAATTCCCTTTGAGTTCAACCTATCATTTCTCTCCACTCAATTTTGTACCATAATCTAGAATACAATGTATACAATGATCATCACATGTAGACTAATTAAAGTTGCATCATAATATATATCTCAACAATAAATCATGTCTGGATACATACATATGTATGCAAGTGTAGGTTCACAAGTCTAGTACTACATCACAGCATACATACAGGTTCACAAGTCTAGTACTACTACTACATCACAGCCAAAAGGACAACAATCCATCGGGTATATATGATTCCATCCTAGAGTGCTACTTCATCATATAGATACTAAAATCCAAAAACCAAGTTAGATTCCAGCAATAGGTCCTTTTAGCTCACGAAACACACATCTACAAACTTGTGGGTGCAAGAGCAGACCTGAAAAAAGAAGCAAACCAATTATGACATCTCACAAGTATTTAATCAAAGCACAACCTGCTCGCTAGACTCCATCACTTCAACCAGATAGTAGATTACGGAACAAATACCAGATTATAAACAAACAATGCTCTTAGCACTTTACAATGTGCTTTTTTTACATTTAACACGCATTTAATTGTTTGAGTGAATCACATATAAGGCCTAGTCATCTCAAATGTAATTGCTTTATATTTATTTACTAGAATGAGAACACCCCCATTAGTAAAAAATGGTCCACTTAGATGCACTAATGTAAAGGAATGAGCATTAAGCAATGGAGATGGAGAAAAGTGACACAGATTACCTTCTGTGCATCTGAGAAAATGTCACGAGGAAATGGATTCTATGCAGGGAAAGCAATGAAATTTGATTGAGTTCCTAACACACTGCATATTCATGTATGATGTATGTCAATTTGACATTTCATTTAACATTTCCATTTTTAGCACTTAAAGTTGCAACTAAGCTAATGGACAGGTTTTTGTTTTTATGTAAAATGCTCTACGTAAGAAAATCAGTGATAATTGTATGAACCATAGCCTTATCTCCTTTGTAGAAAAAAAAATTACTGAACAAAAATCCGGATGAAGTGACATTCAAATGTTTTCATGGGTGAGAGATCTTCGTGGGATGAAACGAAAGTTAATATGCTAACATTTCTTTTTAAATATTGGTATTCTTCAATGTTGTCATTCTCCCTTTATTTTATAATTTACTTTTCTTGCGGGTTGTAGTTTAGATTGTCAGAACAATGTGTCAATGCTTTTCTGCAACTTCAGAACAAGTTATTATCATATGTTGATGCATGTCATTTTGATTTTTGTCTCAAATGGTAGGTTTTCTTTCACTTTTCAATGAATTTGGTTGGCATGTGGAGATTAAATGAACATGTCTACGGTTAGCTAGCACATAAAAACGTGTGGCACCGCCGGCGATATTTGTACAACCAGCATGTCTGGAGTGTAGTTGGCCGAGGCTGCTGGAGACAATCGCGTTGGCCAGCCATCTATTTATCTTTTAGCAATTCCAAACGTGCATAGTTCCAAAGAACGATGCTCATATTACTTTCTTAGATTGGTGAAACCCACTGTGTAAATGCATTAATTATGTGGGCATGCATGCGTTTTGAACGTACATGCAGGTCCGGCGTATCTGCTCACGACGGATGCATGCAACAGGACCAGAGCAGGATATCATTGACGTGGCTAACATTCTTGGAGGGAGGAACTCTGTAGCCTTGTGTGGGAAAACAGACGAGCTGGTCAATAGAATGCTGCGTACACGTCGATGTTGCCGCTTGACTGGTGGGAGTCGCGGCTCAAAGCCCGTCTTCATCGACCTTCCCTACGACTTGCTCAACGTTGCGATGCCCGAGGCCATGGCTGCCTTCCCTGTAATTGACGGGCGGCCGTTCCAGGGCATGACTCAGGCGATGCACATGAACGGATGAACCTCGGCAATACCTACGGTGAGGAGTGGTTTGAATGACAGTACGAGCACAGAAGGATAACCGCAGGACGAGCTTGCCCTGGCCAGCATCTCCAATTCTGAAATCTTCGCCGGCCGGAGTGGAGGTGCTACATGAAAAACTATTTCATGACCAACCAGGATATTACATGCCCATATGGATGGACACTTCCGCATGGGAAAAACTCCGTCAAAACACTTAAAATGCAGTCTAAGTAACTAAAGAACTCAAAATACCATTGACTGGTCTAGAATAGCCGCATCTGGGCCATTCAATCACAAAAATAAACGGCCCATAATGGTTTGATATACCGTAAAAGGAATCAATCTTCATACTCCATGGGTCTAACTGCTTGACACCAACGAACTAGTCATTCCTCTTGCACGAACGTATCTATAAGACATTTTTTAAAGATACAAAGGAAGTATGAATCTACACAAATTCCCAACCACAACAGATTTCTCCTTTCGACTGGTACTGTATCATCACATCTTTTTTCGAGATTTTACCGTGTATCATAAAATATTTATGTTAGATAGTTCAATTGGTTAGGTCAATATAGAATGAGACCAGTTATTTTATTCTTTCTTGCATATGCCTAGGCATGCTTACCCGGTGCCTTTTCCCTTGGGGTGGAATTTGGAACATGTATTGGATGATACTCACTACATCCCGAAACCCCGAAATATATGGCGTATAAACCGAGTCAAAAAGTCAATGCATTTTAAGTTTTACCAAATGTACATGCAAAAATATTAAGAGAAATAACACAGAATCAACATTAATATATTCATCATTAGATACATTTTCATACTGTATTCATTCAGTATTATAGTTGTTGATATTTTCTTCTATATATTTGGTCAAATTTAGACTATGATACTAAATTTACGCGCCATGGGTTTGGGGACAGTGGGAGTAGCAAATAAGAAAGTTAGAAAGGGTTGAGGATGACACACATGACACTCCTTGGAACTGATAATGCTTGTTTTTGCAGAGAACACTTTTGTGATGTGCACATGGAGTTTAGACTTTATCATGCTATATGCACCTTGAGTTCCTAGCTGCTCATGCTTATATGTGTGTGTGTGTATGAGTTACCCTTCATTGTTGCATAGACGGAGGGTCACTATATAATTCCAGAAGGATTTCATTTGCCACCTGATTGTATCTCAATTCGCTAGCTAGCTAGCAAATCAATCTTTGTGCTTAATTTATCAGATTGGTGCTATTCATTAGGTGTTAATATATTTCCAATTTTTTGTGAGAGATTGGAGGAAACCAATATGTTAGTGGGCAGTCTTCTCCCAGCTCGATATAACCAGCGCACAGTTTGATGCTGTGTTTCCTTCTACGACGTAGTAGTCACAAGGTGACATGAACCTATAGGTGCAAGGTGTTAGTAAGGCTCTCGATAGAACATCCTATTCATTCTGTGGGAGTTAGTTATAAATGGATGTTGCAATCAGCAGAACAGATTATCGATGTCGTACGGCATAAAGCAAGGTGGTCGCTCTATGAAGTCGACGCCCTGAAATTAGAACTGCAATCAGAACGGGAGTCCCCATTCAGTACTAGACGAACTTTGTCAGCAGGGAGCGACACTCCATTGGCAGGAGTACTCCAACCCGATCCTTGCCGGACAGTCGAAGAGGTGACTACGATTGACAAGCACCTTCTGCGACACAAGTTAGCTTGCGAGCCTTTAGCCAGGACATCAAAACGTGTGGCACTGCCATAGGCAGGTGATATTTGTACAACCACCTTGTGTATATAGCTAAATAAATGGGCCTCGGTTTTACATGTCCAACTCAAACACCTAACCCTAATTATAAGACCAACTGTTGCACAACTCATATGGATAATATTAGGCACATATTTTTTTAAAAAAACACTATTAATGATGTTTATTTTGAGAAAAATCGCCCTGTTGTGGGAGTCTGTCCAAAAAATACACAATAATTTACCAAGTAATAGTTCAACAACAAAAAAATCACGTGAATAGTTTCTTGGAGGAAAATTTACATACCGAGACGAGAGAAGAAGAATGTTGGTCAATCCATCTAAGGGACACAACCTTCCTACGGTAATATTGTCCAAGTACGTCAACTTCGTCATCACCCCTGACTCAAGATGCAGAGTGTACACGTTCCTGTGGTGGTCCCCATGATTGTTCTTGACGGGCAACATGCCTCCCTTCTCTCCCCAAATAGTCAAGTGCGTCATAGTTTCCCTAGGTGATTCTAACATTACCACCATAGTGCGGAGCCACATTCCAGGACTACCATCCTCTTGCCTCGTCCATATCTCTAGTTGGTAGCTTTGCCTTTGCACGAACAAGAGCTTCCCATCGGCAGCGACAATAAGTTGTGGATCATCAAAACTTAGATTTTTCATGTGTCTAGCTGGGGTTATTGAGATGCCACATGTCTCGGCGTCCATTTCAATGGTATATATGCAAGCGCAAGCCGTGACTTGTGGAGTATCGAGTGAGCTGGTGTGCCGTGCTACGCCACACAACGGCATGAGGGTGCATCAGAGCAAAGCAACTGCTCCTCTCCTTATTTGCAAATTTTAGCTTACAGGGCCTGCTCCAACTTGCCTCTCTGGAGGTGAACTTGTGGAGGTTATGTGTCTGGTTATAGATCTCAGTTTCAATGATGAGTACTTTGAAGAAGGCTGAGTAGCCGAGCGGGGCTGAATATTGTTGCTTGGCGTTGGAGGAACTTGTTTGTTGATACATTTCATTGATAATAACATTAATTCCTGTTGTTAGGCGCTTTCCAACAGCAGTTTAGTCGTCCTTGTTTGTATTTGTTCTCTCCTTCTATTGCAATGACAAGCTGCGCCGTCAGCATTTTGTAAAAATAATAATAATTCCTGTGGACTGTGTATGTGTGTGCGCGCGCGCGCATATTATTGTTGTAGTCATAGTCAGGAGATTTTATAACTGACTATATAATTTGGCATGTCGATTCAGGTGTTTTCAAAAGCTTACATTTCTAGAAGCATGAACTTATCATTCTTGATACACAATTACTTGCTACTACTAAACATATCCAACAAAGTTCAACACTACAACTAAGTAACATTAATCAGTAAAAATTAGCTACAAGCAGTGTCAAGCATATCGCCATGTTTCTACTATGGACGTCTCCTTTTCTGCTGTGGCTGTAGTCAGGGCCCACCTGATGATGGTCCCTTGATCCAAACGGCTCATCTCAATCTGCACCCACTTTCTTGAATTGTGCTTTCTATGAGAGGTTTTGCTATGGGGTTTGAGTATCTCACGCATCCAGTCTAATGCAAAAGATGAACAAATTGGAGAGTTCTTGTTCTGGTTTCGTCCCATCTCTCAGATTTTAATCAATATTTTTCTCGAGGAAATCTTTGTACTCCATGGGTCTAACTGCTTGACACGCAAGAGAGCAAACTAGTCGTTCCTCTTGCATGTGTGTATCTTATATGGAACTACATGAACTTCCAGCCGCAACAAGTTTCTCCTTTCGATTTGTACCGGATTAGCACATTTTATTTTCGAGATTGTACCGTGTATCACACATTATTCATGTCAGATACTTCAATTGGTTAGGCCAATGTAGAATGGGATCAATCATTTCATTCTTTCATGCATTGTGCATATGCCTAGGCATGCTTACTTGGCACGTTTTTTCTTGGGGTGGAATTTGGAACATTAATTGGATGATAGCAAAGAAGAAGTAGAAAGGGTTGAGTGCGATGCACTTGCTAAAAAGTTACCATGACTAACTCCTTGGAACTGATCATGCTGGTTTTGGCAGAGAACACTTTTGTGATGTACATTGAGTTCCTAGTTTCTCATGCTTATATGTGTGTATATGTGTTACCATTCATTGTTGCATGGACCGAGGGTTATTATATAAATTCCAGATGGATTTCGTTTGCGACCTGATTCTGATTGTAAGCTAGCAAATCAATCTTTGTGCTTAATTTCTCAGAATGATGCTATTCGTTAGTGCTAGTATATTCGTAAAGTTTAGGTAAGAGATTGGAGAAAACTAACATGCTAGTGAGCGCGCTTCTCCCACCGTGACACAACCAGCGCAGGATGTGTGGCTGTAATTCCTTCCACGACGCAGCATCCATTAGGTGACATGGACCGATGGTGCAAGGTATTGGCAAGGCTCCCGATACAATAGCCGGTCCATCGCCTTGGAGTTTGATGGTTGTGGAGGTTGTTGTGAGCAGTTTTGCGTACGTCGTAAGCAAGGTTGCGGCTCAAGTTGGTGCCCTGCAATCGGACAAGGAGCTCTCGTTCTGGCTCACGCAAACACACAGAAGCAGGGCAGCCGTGCAGGTAGGAGGACTCCAATCTGATCTTCGAAGGACATCAAAATGGCAATACTGATTGACAGTCACCTGACATTTATAGCCGATGGAAGCCTTTGTTTAGCGAGGACAATTTTATTTTTCACACGTATCACTAGAGGTAGCCTTTATATTTTCCGAAAAGGGGCGCTTTATTACTTAAAAGGTTTAAGTATTACATCCGGCCTCTGCATAACTAAGATGCACACAGCCAACAAAATCCTCACGACAAGCGAAAATAAAATAGGAAAGTGAAATACAAAGAAAAATGTATATTTGTATAGCGCCTAAACCGTCGGTGACCCAATCCTAAGATCATGCTGCCACCCATGTTGGGTAAAAGTATCCCTCGCCGTAGCCTCCAATCGTGTACACACCTCCGTAAATAGGTCTCGATTCTCTACTCGTTGTAGAGAGGACCATAAACGAAGCGTCCCAGTACATTTGTAGATAACCTGCATAAACGAAGTACTTTTATCGTTAAAAATCTTATCATTTCTACATAGCCAAAGCGACCAAATCACGGCAAGCTCTCCCACCCTAAGTAGAATTCTAAACCTGTGATCAATCCCATGTAACCAGTTGCCAAATTTATTAGCAACACTACAAGGAGGGTACAAACCAGAAGCTATTTGGATGACTGACCATATAGAACGAGCCAATTTACACTGGAAGAACAAATGTTTTATTGTCTCATCATGCGGACAAAATACACATTGCGTACTTCCATGCCAATTCCTCTTAATAAGGTTATCTTTAGTAAGAATGACTCCGACACGAAGATACCATGCAAAGATTTTATTCTTAAGAGGTATCTTCATCTTTGAGATCTTTTTATTATTATCAACTGGCATGTCAGCCTGTATCAAAACTCTATACATAGACTCCACCGAGAATTGCCCATTCCCATGTAGGTTCGAACGAAATAAATCGGACCCCTGTGACAACTGTACCGTGATTAATCGTTGAAGTAGTATGTTCCACGATTGGAGTCTAAGTCCAATTAAATCCCTTCTGAACGTCACATTGGGCGGAAATGATTCCAAAACCTTGGCAATAGTATCACCCTTGTAACGTACAATATTGTATAGAGCTGGATATTGTTCCTGGAGAGTAGCATTACCTAACCATTTATCCTCCCATAATCTAATATCCGAGCCATTCTTAATTGAGAAGGACCCATAGCGGAAGAAACATTTCTTCGTTGCCAGTAATCCCGCCCGAAAATGAGAGTCCCCAGGCTTCCAGTATACCTGGGATATCGCCTTTGAACCCACATATTTTCTCCTAAGGAGAGTTTGTCATACACCATCTTTGGTCAACAACTTAAATAACCATTTGCCAAGGAGAGCCCTATTCTTAACCTCAAGGTCATGAATTCCCAACCCGCCTTGGTCCTTGGGACGGCAAACCACACTGCATTTAGCCAGCCGATATTTCTTTCTCTCGCTATCTCCTTGCTAAAAGAATCTTGATCGGAAATAATACAATCTATGTAAAACTCCTTTCGGCAATTGGAAGAACGAAATCATATACAGTACCATGTTACTTAGTACTGAATTTATGAGGACCAACCTCCCACCAGGAGATAGCAGTTTACCTTTCCAACTGCTAAGCCTTTTGTAGTCTCTCCTCGACGTGTTTCCATTCAGCACTTGTGAGTCTCCGATAATGTATCGGTATACCCAAATAAGTGATCGGTAACTGGCCCAACCCGCATCCGAACAGGTCGGCATACAGATGGGCCTCATCTTGAGCCTCGCCAAAACAAAACAATTCACTTCTATGGAAATTTATCTTAAGCCCTGAGAGTTGCTTGAATGCTGATAAAATTAATTTCAGATTTCTTGCTTTCTCGAGGTCATGATCCATAAAGAGAATCGTATCATCGGCATATTGAAGGATAGAGAGACGACCATCCACTAGATGATTCACTACCCCATCAATTTGGCCATCAACCTTGGCACACTCAATCATGAGCGCTAACATATCCGCCACTATATTGAATAGCATGGGCGATATTGAGTCACCTTGTCGCAATCCTTTCTTCGATTGGAAATAGTTGCCAACGCGATCATTGACTTTAATGGCAACACTACCTCCAGCCACAAAACTATGGATCATTACGCGCCACTCTGCAGAAAATCCTTTCATTCCGAGAGTCTGTTGAAGAAAAGACCACTTGACTTTGTCATAAGCCTTTTCAAAGTCAATTTTAAGAACCACCCCATTCAGTTTTTTCCGATGCAATTCGTGAACTGTTTCGTGAAGGAGAATAACCCCATCTAGGATGTTCCTACATTGCATAAAAGCAGTTTGAGAAGGACGAACCACATGTTCAGCAACCGAATTGAGCCTAATAGCCGCTACCTTAGTGAAGATTTTAAAGCTAACATTAAGGAGGCATATTGGACGATATTGTTGTATCCTTTCAGCCTCATTAACCTTAGGTATTAAAATAATTTCACCGAAGTTTAAGAGAAACGACTCTAGTTGACCAGCATGAAGGCAGCCAAACAAGAGTAGGAGATCATGTTTGATAACCTCCCAAAAGTGTTGGTAGAACTCAGTGGGAAAACCATCTGGACCTGGTGCTTTGTTATGCTCCATTAGGAAAACTGTCTTTCTAACTTCCTCCTCAGAAAATGGAGCTGTTAGAAGGCTATTTTCCGCATCAGAAACGTGGGGGATGTCATCTGTTCGAGACTAATCCATCGAGAAGTTTCCTTCCTGAGGAGTCCCGAATAGATTTTTATAATAACTAGTGATATAAGACTTAAGTTGCTCATGCCCTTCAATCATGCCCTCCTCCTCTTGTAGGGAATGAATAAGTTTCTTCTGGTGTCTACCATTGGCGACACCATGGAAATATCTCGTATTCGAATCACCTTTGAGGATAAACTGAGAGTTTGAATGTTGGTACCACTTGAGTTCCTCCTCGCGCAACATGCGAGCTAACTGGGCATTCGATTGACTCTTGATCTCTAATTCGATGTCAGAGAGAGCTCTAATCTCTGCCAAAGCTTCTAAATCATCAATAATGGATGCAAGACGAAGCTTCTCCTTTTTTGAGGATACTCGCAGTGTGCCTAGCCCAACCATGAAGGAACTTATGTAATGCATGCATTTTGTTGTTCCATTTGTGTATTGGGGTAGGCCCGGCAACTGGTTTATCCCACACCTCCTTGATCATTTCGTAGAATCCATCTCGATGCAACCAACCTAGTTCGAACTTGAACTTGCATCGGTGTTGTGGACGTGGCGATCCAGTGGTTAAGAGGATGGGTGCATGGTCTGAGATAGCCTCCATACAAGGAAGAGCGCGAACAGAAACCATAGGGAATTGGGATTCCCAGTCGGTATCCATTAAAACGTGATCTAGTTTCTCATATGTCGGCTCCGGAAGACTGTTCGCCCAAGTGAACCGTCTTCCAATCATTGAAACCTCTCGCAAATCTAGACCGCTATGACAGCGTTGAAAAGGAAAGGCCAGTGATTATCAAACCCACCTCGGCTTTTCTCACTTGAAAATCGTAGCAAATTAAAATCCCCACCAATAAGAATGGGGTAGGGCTTATCTTTCGCTAGATTAACCAGTTCACGGAGAAAAACGGCCTTGAGTTCATCCTGGGCTGTCCCATACATGGCGACGAGGGTCTGGAGTGTGATTGGCCGAGGCTGTTGGAGACAATCGAGTTGGACTGCTAGCCCATTTATGTTTTTGCATGTCTAGTTCCAAAGATTGATGATTATATTACTTTGATAGATTGGTCAAACCCACTGTGTGTAAATACATTATATATGTGGACATGCATTCCTGTTGGTACGTAGGTAAATGATACATGTCAGTGAGCCAGCCCCAGTTTGCTTCCAAGAGACCGGTGCAATGTATATGCATGAGTTGACAGCCAGAACAAGCTGTTAGGGCATTTCTAACCGATGCCTAAAAAACAGCGGAGTATCCGGCCTAGTAAATCTTAGTGACTAAATTTTGGTCAGTTCTACCCGATCGTCTAAACTTGGCGGAGTAAAACGTAAATTTACATAAATTCAATCTAATTTCAACTGAAATTTGCATGAATTTAAACATAAGTTCAACATAGATGTCTTCTCACCCCAAATTAAACATAAGTTCAACATCAATTTAATCTTAAACTAAACTGCACTAAAAAGTACTCAAATTCAACGGTCGAAGTGGAGGTCGAGCCAATCCTTCCCTGTCAGGCCACCCTCGGTGAGTGCTGGGTCCGGGCAAATGCCGTCGCCGCCGCCGCCGGGGAATACGCTCCGCCACTCCTCGATGTTGATCTCCTGCTCGCCACCCATCTTGATAGCTTCCACCTCGTCGTCGGAGATCACGATTACTTTCCCGCCATTGACGGTGAATATCGCCCGCTCCACCTCCACGAGCTACGGGTGCTGCCAATGGAGGTCCTCCTTGTACGCCTCGTCGGCGTCCTCTGCCTCATGGCGCTCCCTCGCCTCTCGGTCCTCCCGCGCCATCGGTGCGCTCACCACCCCCGGCTCCGACGGGACAAGGTGGATCGGCGCTGCCCCAAACGGGAAGTTCAGCAGAGCAGCGGCGTCGTTGTACCGGACTTGCCACTAGTCATACTCCATGGCTGCGAGCTCGGCCATGTGGAACGACCTGATCTACTTCCGTTGGAGGGTCCCCCGGTCGGTGATCTCAGCCATCCACATCTCCCACGATCGCTGCCGGACGCCAAGGTAGGTCCCCGTCAGTGGTCGTGGTGGAGGGAGCTTCAAGAAATCCGCGAATTAGGTGGGGGCGAGAAGTTTGGGTGTGCAACGGCAGCCTGAGGATGCGTCGGTGGACGACGACCCGCGGGCGTGGCGGCATGGGTCCGCGCTACAGATCGACGGCGGGGACCTTCGGCCACTGTGTTCGATCATTGGGAGGAGAGGGGCAGCGGGAAAGGGCGTGGGACGTACGGGCGGCTGGGCGAGGGGGAGAAGAGGAGGCAGACAAGAGGAAGAGAGAGGGGCAGAAGTTTCACTCGGATGCCGAGCGGTGGAGTAAAAATAGGGAGACTTGCGGTGGCCGAGTAAATTTTTTACTCTAGTAACATGTATTGGGGATTGGTTAGGTTCCGGTTTGAGGAGTAAAATTACAATTTTACTCCTCTAACCGGTTATAAGGGATCAGTTAGAAATGTCCTTAGAAAGTTTGATTTTAATCTATCTCTTCCGCTATTGATGAGGATGCCATAGCAAGAGGCGATCCATTGTGGTGTCGTTCGCAGACCTGCCACCTGCATCACTTGCTAAGACGGCGTGAGGCTGCCAGAGCGTCCCGATCTGCAATTTTTGCGAAGCCGGTGCCCTCCCTCCCTGTTAATGTCCTCACCCTATATATGATCCTGTTGAGATGGTGGAAAGTGCAGGCGGCAATACATGATGACTTCGATTGGTGGTGTTTTTCAAGTACTTGGTTCCGACTCTGACATGAATATGCTAGGTCTGACCCTAGTTGGTTATACTTGACAATAACAATGTTTTTGTGTAGTTATCTTGTTGAAGGCATTGCTTGGAGTTTGGTGGGACATAATCTTCAAGGTGAAAAATCACGTTCTGACATTTGATTGTTGGATCGGGTGACGTTGGCGCCGCTTGCGTGTCGTTCCCTTCCTGGTGGTGTAACTTTTGAAGAACTTTTCTCGCTGTGGTTGTGTTGTCAAGAAATGATTGGTGTTGATAGTCTTTTTTCCTTCATCTAGGCATAGATTCGGTGTTGTATGATTTTGCTTTTGCCAGCGTGATTTTTTGTGTTTGTGTTAGTGTTGGCTGTGTGCATCCTAATTATACAGAGACTGGACGTGTTCTCATTGTGTTTTGTATCATCTTGATGCTACATTACGAGTCAATAAAAATGCTATTTATCAAAAATCTCCCGCTGTACCTTCTCTCCCAGATCTCTTGTAACAGATTGCACGATTGTGTCTCTCTCTTTGTACGCCACGGCAGGCTGTCGCCCCCTATATACTAACGTGGCCACCAAACTTACACAAGGAGCAGACATGCCCTGATCGGTCCCCAAATGTACTACACTGTGTTTGCTCAACTATCTGACGCTCAACGCCAAGGCCAAACTGTGTTTGCTCTGCTATCTAAGTTTCTGACGCAGTTCCTGAGCACGAACGTGTTCTGTATGGATCGAGCCTCAGGCCCATCAATAACAGCCTCGTGCCCTTTCCAAATCTGGTTCGACCTTGTTTGCTTTCTACTAACCTTCCATATACCCCATCAGGTTAAGTGCTTGACATGCAACTGAGCTAACTAGTCTTTCCTCCTACATGTACATATCATATATGGAACCACAACAACTTCCAACTTTTAGAGTAGTTCTTATGGTATACGACTTCTAGTTCAAGTCAGTTTTGTACTTCTACCCCAAGTCGGTTTGTACCCTCTTATACTTTTATATGACGCACCAAATCAATCAATAAGCAACAGTTTTATTCAGCTATCATGGTATCAGATACCGGTCCCAGGGTCTAGGGTATGGCTCCGCCGCCGCCGCCCGGCTACTTCGAGCGCCGGGCCGTGCTCATCGCCAAGGCTGCCTAACGCCGCGGCCGCTTCTTTCTCGGCCCTCATCATAGCTCCACAAAACTACCCTACACCCATCCTCGCCGCACCAATATCTCTTGCCGACACAATCTCTGATGTCAGCCCCTACATCCCCATAGTTCTTGATCTCGCCGCCCACAACTACTATCATTGGATACATCTCTTCGATCTCCACCTCGGCCGCTGCAACCTGCGCTCGCATGTCGCTGCCAACTGTCTTCCCCGCCCCGACGATCTGCAATGGTTGAAAGACGATCTAGCGATCGTCCAGTGGTTCTACACCCGCATCACCACAGAAATCTTCAACATGCTCGATCACGATGGCGCCACCGCTGCCAACATCTGGCACTCCCCCCGTCAGCTCTTCCAAAGCAACACCGACGCTCGAAAAAACGCTCTCCACACCGAGCTTCGCAATATGGTGCAAGGAGACGCCCCTGTGAACCTGTTCTGCCAGCGCGTTAAGACCATTGGTAATGAGCTCCGCGAACTCGGCGATACAGTCAGCGACTCACAACTAATCAATATCGTCGTTGTCGGCCTCATCGAAGACTTTGACAAGCAAGTCTCGTTCATACTGATGATACGGCCTCCTCCTACCTTCGCTGAAGTTCGTTCCCTGGTACAACTCGCGGCGGAAACACAAGCTCGCAAGGACTCTCGCCCCAAGGTCTTTCATGCTGCGGCTCGTCCTCCTCTGTCGTCTACACCAGCGTCGCCTTCCATGCCGGCTCCTGCCGCTGGGCCATCCGCATCGTCATCTGCTCAACCGCCCCCAGGCTGGCGCCCTAGTCTGAACTACCGCGGCAAAAACCCTATCTACAGGCCGCTGTCGACTCATTCGGTTCCGCCTACGACATCACCAGCACCGAGTCCTGCACCACCCACCAGTGCTCCATCTGCGGTTGCATGGCGGCCTCCTCATGATCCTTGGACGGGGCTCGTTCAGGCATGACCCATGCCCTGTTCCGCTTCGTCCGCCCTCGGTGCTCCGCCGACATACTCAGGTGCCTGGCAACCCGGCCTTCGGCTGCCTACTGGTGCTCTCGGGGTTCTCAACCCCTGACAACCGGCCAATGCCTACCACGCCACCCAGACGTATGCTCCTTATGGTCATTGCACCACCGACAGCGGCATCTACTACACACCTCAGCCGCCCCTGCTCCCGATGCCACCCTCACCACAGACGGCCAATGCCTCTCACGTCGTCCCGACGTATGCTCCTTATGGTCACTACTCCACTGACGGCGGCGCCTACTACACTCCCCAGCCAGCCCTACTGCCTTCACCATCATATCCGCCGGCACTGCTCCCGACGCCACCCTCACCTGCGACGCCGAGCTGGGATCAAGCTGCTTTTCTTCCGGCCATGAATAACTTTGCTGCACAAGGAAACTCAGGTACGGATTGGATCTTTGATTCAGGGGCCTCTAGTCATATGTCTGCATCTAGTAATTGGTTATCATCTTGCAATAAATCTCATTTCCCTTCCATTACCCTTGGAGATGGATCATCTATTTCTATATATTGTGTTGGCCAGGCTCAACTTCCCTCTTCCACTCAACCTCTTTTACTTCGCGATGTTCTAGTTGCACCCGCCCTCATTAAAAATCTTATTTCTGTTCGCCAATTTACTTGCGACAATCTAGTTTCGGCTGAATTTGACCCTTTTGGTTTATCCGTGAAGGATTACTTGACCAAGGCCGAGATCGCTCGCTTCAATAGCTCCAGTGATCTTTATTCTCTTAATGGAGTTCCTGCCGCCACCCCTCCAACATCCATGCTGGCCTCCGTCGATCTCTGGCATCGTCGCTTGGGCCATCCCAACCATGCCGTCTTAGCTTCTATGCTTAGTGAATTTACCATACCATGTAATAGAGACTCTCATAATTCTGTGTTTTGCGAGTCATGTCAATTAGGAAAACATGTGCGTCTTCCCTTTAGTTCCTCTAGCACTTGTAGCACTTATCCCTTTGAATTAATACATTGTGATTTATGGACCTCTCCCATTGCAAGTGTTTCTGGTTTTAAATACTACCTTGTTATCCTAGATGATTTCACCCACTTTGTCTGGACTTTTCCTCTACGCAACAAATCCGAGGTCCAGTCTCTCTTTCTTAATTTTCAACGCTATGTGTCTGTTCACTTCTTCCTCCCAATTCGCTTTATCCAATGTGACAATGGTTGCGAGTTTGATAACATTAAAAATCGTACTTTCTTCTTACAACATGGCATCTTGCTAAGGTTCTCATGTCCCTACACATCCCCTCAAAATGGTAAAGCCGAACGTTCTCTTCGCACCCTCAATGATATCGTTCGCACTCTCCTCATTCAATCATCTATGCCTCCCATGTTTTGGGCTGAAGCCCTACACATGGCCACCTTCCTTCTAAATATTCGCCCTTCTAAAACTAAACCCAACACTACTCCCTATTATTCCCTCGTTCTTTCCCATCCCGACTACTCCGCGGTTCGTGTTTTCGGCTGTCTCTGTTTTCCCAATGCCTACGCCACTTCTGCAAATAAATTGTCACCACGCTCTATCCCATGTACCTTTCTTGGCTTCTCTGACGAGCACAAAGGCTATCGCTGCCTCGACCTTCACACCGGACACGTTCATGTCTCTCGTCATGTCACGTTTGCTGAGCACATTTTTCCTTTCTCACAACGCACTACTACACCATCAAACACCCCTAGCTCCGCAAACACCCCCTCTCCCCGTCCTTTCCAACTATATACTCCCCTACCTGCTGAACACAACACACCACCACCACCATTAACATCCGCTATAGCCGATACCAACCCTACCCTCACCCCACCCGAGACATCCCCAACACCTCCGACCCCTGCTCCATCCCCACCACCCCGTCCCTACTCCCACTCCATCACCCAGCCCTGCTCCTTCGTCCGACTCTTCCGCTGCGCCGGACTCACCCGTACCCACCATACCCCCTCGTGCTATTCCTACAGCAGCCCCGATTAATGATCATCGCATGCGTACTAGAGCCAAATCAGGATTTCATCAACCCCAAAACCGCCTAAACCTTCATACCTCCGTATCTCTCACTTCCCTCCCAAAGAATTACAAAACTGCTCTACTTGATCCCAACTGGGCCACTGCCATGCAAGAAGAATATAATGCTTTACTTCAAAACAACACCTGGCAACTTGTTCCTCGTCCTCCCAATACAAATATTGTTTTTGGCAAATGGATTTTTCGCCAAAAGTTCCACTCCGATTGGGAGCCTCTCATGATATAAAGCCAGGTGGGTTTGTCGTGGCTTTTCTCAGCAACAAGGAATTGATTACGAAGAAACCTTTTCTCCTGTTGTTAAACCTAGCACCATTCGCACCGTTCTTAGTGTTGTTGTCTCCTCTTCCTGGCCTATTCACCAACTTGATGTTAAAAATGCTTTCCTCCATGGTTCCCTTCAAGAAACTGTCTACTGCCAGCAACCTCTGGGTTTTGAAAATCCATCGTTTCCAACTCATGTGTGTCTTCTTCAGAAATCTCTCTACGGTCTTAAACAGACCCCACGAGCTTGGTTTCAATGCTTCTCCTCCTTCATCCAAATAATTGGCTTCATTCCATCTCTCTCCGACACCTCTCTTTTTGTGTATCATCAAACTTCTGACACTGCCTATTTACTTCTTTATGTAAATGATTTCATTCTTACTGCATCCTCTCAAAAGTTCTTAGATCATATTGTCTCTCTTCTTAGGTCTGAATTTTCTATGACTGACCTAGGACTCCTTCATCATTTCTTAGGCATTGCTGTTGTTCGAGATTCCTCCAGCCTTTTTCTTTCCCAACGCCAGTATATTCTTGATCTTCTTAATTGTGCTGGTATGCTTGACTGTCAATCATCTCGCACTCCTGTCGATACTAGTTTTAAACTTTCGGCTACCGGTGAACCCTTTTCCGATCCTACTCTCTATCGTAGCCTAACAGGTGCTCTCCAATATCTCACCATTACTCATCCTGAAATCTCTTTTGTTGTTCAACAATCATGTCTCTATATGCATGATCCCCGGGTTCCTCACTATAATCATGTTAAACGCATTCTTCGGTACCTAAAAGGAACTCTCAATCATGGTCTCCACCTCAATAATTCTTCTCCAAACTCGCTTACCGCATACTCTGATGCAGACTGGGCTGGTTGTCTTGACACTCGAAGGTCCACTTCCGGTTTTTGTGTTTTTCTTGTAACAATTTGATTTCTTGGTCTTCGAAAAGACAGGTTACGGTGTCACGTTCGTCGGCCGAGGCTGAGTATCGCGTTGTGGCACATGCCATTGCAGATACAATATGGATTCGGCAATTACTCTCCGAGCTACACAGGCCTATTGAGCAGGCCACTATTGTCTACTGTGACAACATATCAGCAGTCTACATGACCGGCAATCCAGTTCAACACCGACGCACAAAGCATATTGAGATTGATATTCATTTTGTTCGTGAAAAGGTTGCTCTTGGTCAGGTTCGGGTGCTTCATGTTCCCTCTACGGCTCAGTTTGCTGACATTTTCACCAAGTCACTGCCTACTAAACCGTTTCAAGATATATGTTTCAGTCTCAACGTCGTCAAGCCTGCCGTTGATACTGCGGGGGGATGTTAGAGTAGTCCTTATGGTATACGACTTCTAGTTCAAGTCAGTTTTGTACTCCTACCCCAAGTCAGTTTGTACCCTCTTATATACTCTTGTATGCCGCACCAAATCAATCAATAAGCAACACTTTTATTCAGCTATCACCAACCACAACAAATTTTGTCTTTCGATCATCACATCATTTGTTTAACGTGTACCATGTATAATATAATGTAGACCAACAATTGCAGGGACTCTGCTTTTTACGTTATAGTGAAGAGAATAACAAGTTACAATTTAATAAGTTCAGATACATACCGAAGTCCTGAATAACACACCGTCTAAAAGAAATACACACTAGGTTTTTGCCTACACAATTTGTTTTATCTCCACTCGCTAGCGCAGCCACCGTCTTAGGTGAGGCCCTCTTCCCTTTGAATGTTTGCCAGTTTATCTCCTTCCACAGGTTACAGGCAGCGTAGCCAGCCACGGTGACCTGCCACATCAAATCTGTGGACCGCATCGTACAATATTCATTTTAGATATGTCATTTTTTTAGGGTAATGTACAACGGGATCAATTATTTTGTTCTCTCATGCATTGTGCATTTGTCTAGGCATGCTTCTCAGGTGTCTTTTCTCTCAGGTTGAAACATGAACCAGATGAAAGCAAAGAAGATGCAAGATACATGCACATGCTGCAAAGTTAGTTAGGACGACTGATCTCTCGTGATCATCCTAGCTTTTGTGTGAAGCACAATTTTGTGATACACTCATTCAATTTAGACTTTATCATGCTCTATATATGCACCTCAGGTTCCCGTGTGCTCATGCTTATATGTGTGTATACCATTCGCTGTTGCTTGGACGAAAGCCTCTATATATATATCCCCGATTGATTTCATTTCTACGAGGTTGCATTTCAATCAGCTAGCTAGAAAAGAAGTCAGCTAGCAGCCAATCTTTGTGTTTAATTGCTTTGGATACTCGTGATTATATGAGAGATTCGAGGAAACCAACATGCTCGTAGGCAGGTTTCTCCCACTTCATCCTAACCAGCACAAGGTTCAACATCGCCTTCTTTTGTGAAGCAGAAGAAGAAAACAAGAGAACAAAGACGAGGGAGGCGAAGCTGACGGTGAAGAAAGTGAAGCAGGAGAGGATCTCAGGCTTCCATGAAGTCGCTCTCCTTCTCCTGCAGGACCAGCGCCTCTGCAATGTCGCCCACCACACGCTCCGCCCTGCGCTGGTCACCCATGTCAAGCTCCCACAGCACGGTTTCCACCGGGAAGTGAGGGGAGACGTGGTGGACGCCGGTGAGGATGCGGAGCGCCACCGCACGCGCCGCCCGATCCACCTCCGCCTCCCGCGCTGCAGATCTCTGCTGCCGGAACTCCCCGAATCGTGCCACCAAGTGTTTGAAGAAGAAGGCCAGGTGGTTCAGCTTCCCTTCATCGAAGGCTGCTGGAGACAATCGCGTTTGCGTGCCAGTCCATTTATCTTTTAGCAATTCCAAACATGCAGGTCCGTCGCATCTGCTCAACTTTGGATGCATAGTTCCAAAGAGTGATGCTCATATTACTTTGTTAGATTGGTGAAACCCACTGTGTAAGTATATTATGTGGACATGCATGCGTGTTGTACGTACATGCAGGTCGGCTCAACTTTGATGCATGCAACAGGGCGGGAGGAGGATACCATTGACGTGGCTAGCATTCTTGGACGGACTGACCTCTGTGTCCCGCTTGACTAGTAGGGGTCGCGGCTCAAAGCCGTCTTCGGCGACCTGCCCTAAGACATCCCATGGCAGTTCTTTTCACATTATTGCCTACCCTCTATAGTTGACCGGCGGCCGTGCCAGGGCATACTCAGAGGATGCAAATGAACGTCCCCAACATCTACAGGGATGTCGGTGAGGAGTTGCTCGAATGACAGTCCTGGCAGGGAAGGATAACCTCAGGATGAGCTTGCCCTGGCCAGCATGACATCTTCGCCGACCGGAGTGGAGGAGCTTCATGAAAAACCATTTCGTCGCGAACCAGGATATTCCATGCCCATATAGACGGATACTTCTGCACGGATAAAACTTGACCGAAAAACTTAAATTCAGTCTAAGTAACTGAACTACCAAAAATACCATTGACTGGTGTAGAATAGCCGCATCTGGTGTTGGAACCGAATCCTTGCCCTGGACACGATCTGGGACAAACCTCGAACCAGCGCGCTCTCTCTCTCTCTCTCGCACAACAAAGGTGGAAGATGGAGCACACAATTTTTTCGGTGCACAAACACCTCCACCGCACGAATGGGCCTTACTTTACTGGGCACATACCCGGGCTCGGTGACAAACCGCAGCCTATCCAGAGAAGCTCTCTCTCCTGCCGACCGGGCGCACACACGGTCCCGGCGGAGACTACGCTCACTCTGGTTCTCCTAGGCTCGGCTCATTCCGACGCAGGACAGACGCACGCACCCGCTGGTCGCCACCATGGAATGTGGCTTATTCCAACATTCACCTCCTAAGCCACGAACTGGCTGCATGGCCTGCCTGACCAGGCTCGTCATCGTTGCTGCTTTGGACGCCTTCGCCCGATGGCACACTGCATGCTTCCGCCCCCGCTGCGACGGCGCCGCGGTTGCTGCATCGGTCGACGTCGAAGCCGTATGCCACCACCACGTCCGAACTCGCCGTCGTCATGAGCTCACCGCGCGCCGCAGCCGATGCCTTCATGTCCGCCGTGCGTGCTGCGGACACCACTGTGCGCCACGGCACCCCAGAACCTGGTCGCTCTGATGCCAATTGTTGAAACCGAATCCTTGCCCTGGACACGATCTAGGACAAACCTCGAACAGCTCTCTCTCTCTCTCTCACACACACACACACCGAAGGTGGAAGATGGAGCACATGATTTTCTCGGTGCACAAACGCCTGCCTCGGCCGCTCGAACGGTCTTACTTTACTGGGCACATACCCGGGCTCGGCAACAAACCGCAGCCTATCCAGAGGAGCTCTCTCTCCTGCCGACCGGGCGCACACCATGGCCCCGGCGGAGACTACGCCCACTCTGATTCTCCTTGGCTCGGCTCATTCTGACGCAGCACAGACGCACGCACCCGCCGGTCGCCACCGTGGAACGTGGCTCATTCCAACATCTGGGCTATTCAATCATAGAAATAAACAGTCCAGAATGGTCTAATATACCATTCGTACTCCATGGGTCTAACTTCTTGACATCGCTCTTGCATGTGCGTATCTTATATGAAATTACACGAATTTCCAATGACAACTGATTTCTCCTTTCGGTTGTTACCGGATCATGACATCTCTTTTCGAGATTGTACTGTGTATCGTACAATATTCATATCAGACGCTTCGATTGTTTAGGTCAATATCCGGCAAAATAAAATTGCTTAGGTCAATGTAGAGTGAGATCAATTCTTTTATTCTCTCATGCATTGTGCATTTTTTTGAAAAGGGCCGCTTTATTACTTAAATGATTTAAGCATTACACCCAGCTCTGCATAACTAAGATGCACATAGCCAAAAAAAGGTCCTCTCGCACAAACGAAAAATAAAAAAGGCGAAATATAAAAAGATCCATATAACACTTAAAGCAGAGGGGGGCCAATCCTAATATCATGCTGCCACCCATATTGGGTAAAAGTATCCCCTGCCGTAGCCTCCAATCGTGTAGACACCTTCGTAACTAGGTTTCGATTCTCCACGCTTTGTACAAACATGCATAATGTTTTGGCGTGTCTGGACATCCATCTGGCCAATCAAAAGCCACCATGTGTCATCTCCTCTCCCTCTAGATGTCAGCGCTGCTAATTGACTTGGCGGAAGGTGATTATGTTTTGGTGGAAGGTTGTTTGGCCGAAGGTGATTTTGATGCATGGAATGCATGTTTTTTTCAAGTGCTTTTATATCCTTGTAAAATGTGACCGTTGCTAGGGCAGAAGGGTGTTGCTGTTTGACAAAAGTTTGTTGCGATAAGGTGGATATCGTGTCTGCGAACACGTCCGAATGTTGTCCGCGGACGAATAGCGTGTTTGTTTTAGAGGTCCGCGGACACCCTCAGTCCTTGTTGAAACCCACTGTGTAGATACATTAATTATGTGGACATGCAAGCGTTTTGAACGTACAGGCAGGTCCGTCGCATATGCTTACGATGGATGCATGCAACAGGACAGGAGGAGGTGATCATTCACGTGGCTAGCATTCTTGGATGGACGGGCCTCTGTATCGTGGTGTGGGAGAACATACAATCTGGTCAATGGAACGCTGCGTACACGTCGGCTCAAACCCGTCTTCATCGACCTGCCCAAAGACTTGCTCGACGTGGCGCTGGCGCCATGGAAGCCTCCCCACAGTTTTCTTTTTAGATTTCCTTCCCTATAATTGACGGGCGGCCGTTCCAGGGCATGACTCAAGAAATGCACATGAACCTTGCCAACATCTATAGGGACGTCAGTGAGGAGTGGTTTGAATGACAGTGCGTGCAGGGAAGGAAACCTGCAGGACGAGCTCACCCTGGCCAGCATGACCGAGGCTGACATGTTCGCCGACCGGGGTTGAGGAGCGTTTTTAGACTCTGTATATACTGGGCCCCACGTATAATTGTATTGTACATTATTATGTACCTCTCTATATAATGAAAAGGTCACCCCATGTTGGAGGTGTGCCACAAACCCTAAAACCCTTGTCTAATATGTCTCTCTGCTGATGAGGCTACTGAGTATCGCAGTATTGTTGGTGGCTTGCAGTACTTGACTATTACTCGTCCTGATATCTCCTATGCTATCAACCGTGTCTGCCAGTTTCTTCATGCTCCTCACGACTCTTATTGGACTGCGGTTAAGCGCATCTTGCACTATATCCGGTTCACTTCTTCTTATGGCTTGCATCTGCAACCGGCCCCCTCTGGAGTTCTCTCTGCGTTCTCTGATGCAGACTGGGCTGGGAGTCCGGATGACAGACGATCAATAGAGGGATATGCAGTGTTCCTTGGTTCTAACTTGATCGCCTGGAGTGCTCGTAAACAAGCAACGGTGTCCCGCAATAGCACTGAAGCTGAGTACAAAGCAGTTGCAAATGCTACAGCCGAGCTTATTTGGATACAGTCTTTGCTCAGAGAGTTGAAGATTCCTCAGAAGCAGCCGCCGATACTTTGGTGTGATAACATTGGTGCAACGTATTTGTCTTCAAATCCAGTCTTTCATGCTCGCACCAAACACATCGAAGTTGATTATCATTTTGTCAGAGAACGTGTTGCCCAGAAATTGCTTCTTATCAAGTTTATCTCCTCCAAAAATCAACTTGCTGACATCTTTACGAAGCCGCTGCCTCTTCCTCAGTTTGAAGGCTGTAGGCGCATTCTCAACCTAGTGAATTCTTCTGAGCACGGTTAAGATTGAGGGAGGGTGTTAGACTCTATATATACTGGGCCCCACGTGTAATTGTATTGTATATTATTATGTACCTCTCTATATAATGAAAAGGTCACCCCATGTTGGAGGTGTGCCACAAACCCTAAAACCCTTGTCTAATAAGCGTCATAAAAGACCATTTCGTGGCCAACCAGGTTATTACATGCCCATAATGATGGATACTTCTGCATGGGAAAACTCCATTGAAAAACTTAAATTCAGTCTAAGTAAGTGAACTACCCAAAATACCACTTACGCCTTAATATACCCAAAATTCAGTCTAAGTAAGTGAAATACCCAACTTACATTTGATATTGATTTTTTACAAACTCCAGTGTAGTACACCCGAGAGTAAAAAATCCACTCTCCTTAATATACTACACCAATTCTGGTGTAGCAACATAGCCGCATCTGGGCCATTCAATCAGAGAAATAAACGACCTAGAATGTTTTGATGTACTACCATGAAAGGAACTAATTTTCGTACTCCATGGGTGTAACTGCTTGACACGCCAAAGAGCAGACTAGTTGTTGCTCTTGCATGTGCATATCTTACATGGAACTACACGAACTTCCAACCACAACAAGTTTCTTCGTTCGATTTATACCGGATCATCACAACTTTTTTAGAGATGGTACCATCATACAATATCCATGCTAAATATTTCAATTGTGTGGGCCAGTGTAGAACGAGATCAATTATTTTGTTCCCTCATTCTTTGTGCAAATGTGTAGGCATGCTTATTGCGTGCCTTTTCTCTTGAGTTGGAAGTCGGAACATGGATTGGATACTCTCTCCGTCCGAAAAAACTTGTCCCAAATTCGTATCTTAAATGGATGTATTAAAGGGACAAGTTTTTTTGGACAAAGGGAATAGTAAAGAAGAAGTAGAAAGGGTTGAGAGCGATAAACATGCTAAAAAGTTATGACTAACTCCTTGGTGACTGATCATGCTGGTTTTAGCAGTGAACAGTTTTGTGATGTACACATGCAGTTCGGACTTTATCATGCTCTATTCACCTTGAGTTCCTTCTTTTTTTGGAAAAGAAGGATGACCCGCGGCCTAGCTGCTCATGCTTATATGTGTGTCTGTATGATAGTTACCGTTCATTGTTGCATGGACAGAGGATTATATATAAATTCCGGATGAATTTCATGTCACCTGATTGTATGTAAATTAGGTAGCTAAGATGGCCAATCAGTCTTTGTGCTTAATTTCTCAGAATGGTGCTATTCATTAGCGCCAACATATATGCAAAGTTTAGGTAAGAGATTGAAGGAATAGTTTTTCTAATTCACATCTAGATATTTTTTAAGGATGTCACATCTAAGCTCCCACAAATATATAATGTAGCAACAAAAAACAAAAAAAATAGAAAAAAAGACCATAAACAAAGTAAACATCAGTTTAGCGCCAGCATCTAGATGTATTCTAGACAGACCAGAGGAAACCAACATGCGTGAGCGGGCTTCTCCCACCGTGACACAACTAGTGCAGGAATGTGTGGCTGTGATTCCTTATACAACACAGTATCCATGGACCTATAGGAGCAAAGTGTTGGCGAGGCTCCCGATACAACAGCCGGTCCGAAAATCTCATGCGACCCGAGTCGTACGCTCGGATGATGCGACCCTCTTCAGCGGACGACCCTTGGCCAAAATGAATCTCAACGCAGTCTGCCAATTAATCCTTTAATTTCAGTAACAAAACAATAATTCTGTTCCTATTCCAAACATCCAGCCGCCGGCGTTCACGCTCGCTCATCGCAGCCGCCGGCGACACCGCCACCACAAGCTCAAAAAGGAAAACCCGAATCCCCTTTTCCTTCTCCGGTGTCCACTCTCGCTCGTCGCCACCGCCGGAAGCTTGCTTTGTAAGCAAGCACCGGAATTCCGTTCCTAGCTACTGTCCCCGCCGTCCACTATTGGGACAAATTCATCGGCAACATACGCCGAACCACTCTTCAGTGACGAACGCCGGACGAAGGTAGAAGAAGATGAACAAAATTTTCTAGCGACGAACACCCCGGCAGTCTAACGGCATGTATGTTGGCTTCTATTCAACTCTCGAACAGACATACATGAAGGTACACACGTACACACGCACCACAACCTCGGAAGAACTCTCACATCGACCGGGCGCATACCATGGTCCCAACGGAGACTACATTTTCCTTCCCTTGGCTCGGCACATACCGTCACCGTGGCGCGGCAACAAACCGGCGCAACTACCAGCAGTACACAAAGGGGCTTTTATAGCCAGGTGCACACACACTACCCAGCCGGCACACCCGACCACTAACTCCATGCATGCACACGCACCCACGTCTCATGCAACGCACCGGCCAAGCAACACAGCTACCCTATCCACACAACCCGGCTAACCAACTGACTCGAGATTAACTCCATGCCAGGATTATCCTAACAAACTCTTTCTAATCTTGACTTGCCTTCTCGCCTCGCCATCACAGGAGACATGGCTCGCCGTCGACCATCGTCCGCCTGATGCCGCCGCGCACCCCGGCGCCTGCTGCGATGTGCCATGTGCTCGCCGCGCAGGGACGGAGCTACCTTGTTAGCACCGGGGTCAATTGACCCCATTGAAATTGGCAAAACCTTCACTAACTAAGTACTAATGACTATACATTTATTGAACATGACCCCACTGTCATAGGCATGGCCCCATTAAACTTTTTTTTAGCTTCATCCCTGTCGCCGCGCCCGCGCCATGATTGCTGCGTCGCCCATCATCGGAGCTGCATCTGGAAACGCCGGGCGTCATTGTCGCCATGGCCGTCGATACCGCGGCGTGTCTCCGCGCCTCCACGCAGGTCCTCCGCGGCCTCCTCGCCATGCCGCCGCAGTTGCCACGTTGCTCGACGTCGAAGCCGTGTGCCACCACCACGGCCGCACTACTAGGAAAAGGCCTACTAATGGCGCACCAGTTTTGCCTACTGATGGCGCATCACTGGTGCGCCATTAGTATCACGCCACTAGTATTTTTTACTAATGGCGCATCACTGGTGCGCAATTAGTATCTGGTATACTAATGGCGCACCACCCAGTGCGCCATTAGTATATAACACCATGTGTCATTAGTATGCCTCCCAGAGGCCATATTTAACCATGTGCTTTGGCACACTAATGGCGCACTGCGGATGGATGCGCCATTAGTATACTTGGCATACTAATGGCGCACTCTGTAGTGATGCACCATTAGTATGAATATTAGGTTTTATTTTTTTTACTTTTTTGATTTTTGCACATGTTACAAAATATATTATTTGACAGATTATAGACAGTAGCACACAGCAACAGCAGATTCATCGAATACAATAGAAGATTAGTCTCCGAATACAATTCATCATATTAGTCTCTGAATTCAAAAGACCGAAAAAGATAAAACATTACAAGTCTCGAGACCGCGAGTATCGAGTTTGTCGGAAGTAATACTAATCCTAACAAGTCCTACTAATCATCATCATACAACTTCTACTCGTTATTCATAACAAGTCATACGATCATCATCTTGATAGTCATCGAACCAACCCTACTTAATTGTTCTTAGCACATGATCATCAGTATTAGGCAGGACCTAAATACCCTATTTAAGCTAAAATAGCATAAAACAATATAGACCCTGACTTTCCATTATGGAGAATGGAGAACATCCTGTCTCTAATTCTTGCGCTTCACTTCCTTTTGCTTCCAAGAAGCTCCTTACGACTGTTCATACATTTTTTTCATCCTTTGATTTTCATGTCTCCACTTCTTTTAGAAATCTCGTATGGACAGTTGAGATTCGTAGGATGACCTGGCTGTATGTTCAAAACATTAACACTATCTTTCTGATACATCATATGAGGCACACAATTCTCTGGGATTATCTGTTGAAAAACATAGTAATAACTTCATAGTTAGCAATGATGTACTAGTTTTAGAAGTATGCAAAAGATGCACGAATGTCGTAATTGTAAAAATCTTACCAGGGTATCTCCATGGTAGTTACCGTAGTTGAACACATGCACTAGTGGCACGTATTTATCATAATGTTGAGGAGTTTGATTGTGGATAATGTAATTCTCAATGTCAGTACAAAATCCGATCAGATGATTTTTCTCCTTGTAAGTTGTTAATTCGGAGCCATCGGTGTAGTGGGTTTTGTCTACCATCTCCCGCACATTCTTTGAACAATAAAAATAAGCTATCAATGGAAATAAGCTGTCAACTATTTTGAAATAAACAATATAAATTAGCTAATAACTATGTTTGAGAAACTCACATAGCGGTAGAACTGGAGGCGTATCAACAAGGAACCAAATGTCCATATTGTCTTGGTTGATGTCAGGATTACCAAGATCCATGGCGATAAGCATACCCTCATCAAAAACATACATCTTGCAAAATGCTTCCCAATTTTTGCAACCAAAATGGGTTACGCTCTCAGAATTATATAGATTTACTTCAAAGTCCACATCGTGATGAGTCCTTAGGTGAATTTTCTTTGTTTCAAAAATTTCATGGTCTTCAAAATCCATCCTCTCCAAGACATAGCGTCTTGCATGACATGGGATAAGCTATACTCGAATTGTAAAAGATGAAAATTACACGTTGAAATACTTGAAGTCATGCTTAATTATGAAAATAACACTTGTCGTCGTTGTGTACCGTTTCAACTTCGAAGGTGTCCTCGAGCTTAATGCTGAAGCGCCGATCATCGTCCAGGTGAGGCATGTCGCACAGACCTCGATCGTCGTGGCACCAGTCGCACTCCGCCGGGAGACTTTCATCGTCCGATGATGATGACGACATATCCTACGTTCATAATTCAAAACTACATCATTTAGGGTTTGTCGACACCGAGGCATCCTAAAAGCTAAGCTTTTATCATTTAGGGTTTGTCGACGCTGAGGCACCCTAAAAGCCTAAGCTTTCATCATTTAGGTTCTTATCGACACCGAGGCACCCTAAAAGCCAAGGTTTTATCATTTAGGGTTTGTCGACGTCGAGGCACCCTAAAAGCCTAAGCTTTCATCATTTAGGTTTTGTCGACGCCGAGGCACCCTAAAAGCCTAAGCGTACATCATTTAGATTCTCATCGACACCGAGGCACCTTATAGAAGCGAAGTTAAGTTT
The DNA here is from genome assembly GCF_003073215.2 of Triticum urartu. NCBI lineage: Eukaryota > Viridiplantae > Streptophyta > Magnoliopsida > Poales > Poaceae > Triticum > Triticum urartu. The sequence continues at coordinate 678,126,337 of NC_053028.1, forward strand.
TCATCATTTAGGGTTTATCGATGCCGAGGCACCCTAGGTTGGGCCTAATCACTTGGCACTAATCACTTGGCTCTATTGCCACCTATGTTGGGTTTATCATCTAGGGTTTATCGATGCTAACGAGAATTCTAAGTTGGGCCTAATCACTTGGCTCTATTGCCACCTATGGTTTAATGCAGCAAGAATGGCGGGGCAGTTGATCCTACTTAACTAAGTACTAAGATACCCCGGCCCATGCATTAGTCGCAAGTACCTCATATGTCCTATTTTTAGCAAAGTCATGCTAAAATTCAAGGAAAATTTCAGCATGACCTTTGCTGAAAATAGGACATATGGAGTATCCGAATTTGCCGGAACGGAAGTTAATCGACATTCCGGCAAACTCAAGGGCCTCTCTGGGTACCTGCAAATTCATCACGACACAATGGTCGGAGACAAAACATCCAAAACATCCAAAAGGATTTGATGCATGGGCCGGGGTATTGGAGGACACTTTTTTAGCATCTTTCCCCTTCCATCATGTAAGCAAAACTGAATGAACAGGGGCAATTTTTTGCAACCAATCACCAGAGCACAACAAACTGAATAAACAGCCCCATATGGACTGTACTGCTGTACATAAGCTTGAACAAAACATTATGCATTATGCAAAGCAATACTGACATGTTTAAAAAAAGTAATACTGAAACTATTCACTACGAATATTCAGAAACAACACAGATTTCAGGCTAAGTCTTGTGGATGTACAAATATCATAAAATCTGGATATTGTAGAGCTTTTAGAAACAACACAGAATTCCTAACACGTTAGATACTGTGAACTAAACATTAATGTCATTTATGTCTTGAATCGAACTTAAAACGAATCATGTTGATATGTGTCCACAAGACTCTGAAACCAAGAAAGCATCAAGAGAAAGAATTTTCTACAAATATTGAGCCTGCTACCCTTTCTCTTAATGAAATCAATAGAGCGCATGTCTGCCTTTGTCCCAAAAATAGAGTAAACAAACTAGTTGAAAAAGTTATCTTCTCACCATAAAAATCAGTACAGTTAAAGGCTAGCACCCTCAGATACTCTATAACAGTACTAACAAATAATGGATCTGCAGAAGGGCAGTAACAAGTATTAGCAAGCAGGATGCTAAATTGCCATCTTCATTGCTATATATCAAGACCCCCAGATCACATTAGATAGAACCCCGTGACGAATCACAAAGACCGTAATGACGTCAACACGAAAGCTTATGACCATCGCTGGAAACAAAGTCTTGTAGACTTGTAGTAACAAGTAACTTACTTAGTCTGATAATTACCAACTCCTGACAGTTTCAGACTACAACAATTTCAGTTAACTGTTTTTTAAACTACAACAATTTCAGTGAACTTTTCCTCGGACTATAACATGTGATGCATAGATTGAATTTTAAACTTTCTTGCAATATAAGCTTGCCGTACACTTTATATTTAGATCTGGAGCCAAGCTCTAAAATTGAATTTTTAACTGAATTGCATCTGTTTCAATTTCAGTTTCAGATAAAGTTTATATTCAGATCAGGAGACTGACTTTTAAACTGACTTTATATTCAGTTTCAGGTAAGGACATCAGAGAATCTACAGCGAGGGGCAGCCGGCGCGGTGAGCACAAGCCCGCATGCACAAACGGTGACTAAACAAGGGAATCGATGGAGACGCTCACCGCGGAGCTGGGGAAGGAGACGGCGAGGCCGAGGGTGGTCGGGGCAGCGCGGATCGGCGCCGAGAAGCAGTGGTCGCTGATGAGGAAGAAGAGGTCGATGCGCTCAATCCTTGATGACCCGGCTCCAATTCGTGGACGTAGGCGATGAAGGTGATGATGGTGTTGCTCCTGGCGCAGCTCCTAGGCACAACGACGGAGGACGGGGCGGTCGGTGGCCGCGGTGACGCGCGGCGGCGGCGCTCGGGGTGGAGGGAAGGAGCGGGGCAGGCCGTCAGCGGCGAGGACCGAGAGGGCGATTGAGGAGTGGAGGGAAGGAGCGGGGCAGGCCGTCGGCGGCGAGGACAGAGACGGCGAGGCGGGGCGCGGGGGTCGTCGGGCGACTAGGGGGGAATGAATCTGGCGAGGGGGGAGTGAATCTGGCGAGCGGGAGGGACGAAGGGATCGGGCGACTAGGGGGGAAGATTACTAATGGCGCACCCCCTGGCGGTGCGCCACTAGTATGTTTTTTTATAGCAATGGCGCACCCCCGAGACGGTGCGCCATTAGTATTCTTTTTTTAGATAGCAATGGCGCACCAGCCAGCCGTGCGCCATAAGTAAGATTTTTTTTATTATTATTTTGTTGCATCTAATAATTTAATAGAAAATTAATATGAAAATGAATATGAAAATGAAAATGAATATGAATATGAAACAGTAATAAATTTTTATAAAAACAGTAATATTTTTTTAAAAATATCATCAAATTTGTTATTTGAAAATATTTATGAATCGAAAAAATATCATCAAATTTATTATTTGAAAATATCATCAAATTTGTTATTTGAAAATATAAACAAATTTGTTTTTTTTTTGGATTTTTAGTTGCATTCATTTGTGGCGGTGGAGCGGGGGAGGGTGCGTAATAGCAAATGCGCACCTCCGAGTTATCGTGTTGTCTGTCTAATTAATGTTTATTTTTCTTTTTTTTTATGTATTATTGCTATATTTGTGTTCTTTGTCTTATTCCAGTTTTGTCCTTGTTTTCTGCCTCAATTATTTTATGTTATAGTTATTTTTATTATTATGTGTCTTTTTAATATATTATTATAGTAAAATTTATATTATTTGATATTTATTGTTATTATTTTTTAATTTTTTATTATTGTATATATTGAATTGAATATGAATATCGTATATATATATTTATAATTATTAATCTTATGTTATATTATTTTTTTATATATTATATCTATTTTCTATATATTTTGTTTATTTGTATTTATATATATATTTAAATTCTGTATATTAATATTATTTATCTTATTTCTATTATAATTTTTTTATTATTTTGATTAATTATATCTATTCTTATATATTGTATTTGATTTATATTATATTATCATATTATTTTTGTTTTTTTTTGGATTTGTGCTATTTCTATTTTTGTGTCGGTGATTTGCGGGGGATGGTGCGGGTGGTTCGGTCTGTGTCTTGGTCGTGGGATTTGTGGTGGTGATGTGTTGTGTGTGTGTGTGTTCGTGTCGTTGCTGTTGCTGTGTGTGTGTATTTGTTCTGTGTGTTGGTATTGTTGTGTTGTTCTGTGTGTGTGGTTCTTTATATTGTTTTTCTTTTGTTATCGGTTTCTGTTTTTGGGTGTGTTTTTTTTGTTTGTTTTCTTTTTGGTGTTTGATGTGTTTTTCGGTGTTTTGTGTTCTTGTTTTTTCGTTGTTTCTTGTGTCTGTTGTTATGTTCTGTGTGTTAGTTGGTTTTTGTCGGGTTGTTTGTTTCGTTTTTCGCTGTTGTTTTGTGTGGGGTAGGTGGGTTTTGTTTTGGTTTTTTTTTTTTTTTTTTTTTTTTCTTTTTTTTTTTTCTTTTTTTTTTTTTTTTTTTTTTTTTTTTTTTTTTTTTTTTTTTTTTTTTTTTTTTTTTTTTTTTTTTTTTTTTTTTTTTTTTTTTTTTTTTTTTTTTTTTTTTTTTTTTTTTTTTTTTTTTTTTTTTTTTTTTTTTTTTTTTTTTTTTTTTTTTTTTTTTTTTTTTTTTTTTTTTTTTTTTTTTGTTTTTTTTTTTTTTTTTTTTTTTTTTTTTTTTTTTTTTTTTTTTTTTTTTTTTTTGTTTTTTTTTTTTTTTTTTTTTTTTTTTTTTTTTTTTTTTTTTTTTTTTTTTTTTTTTTTTTTTTTTTTTTTTTTTTTTTTTTTTTTTTTTTTATTATTTTTTTTTTTATTTTTTTTTTTATTTATTCAATTATGGCGCACCAGCCAGAGGTGCGTCATAAGTAATTTTTTTTGTTGCATGTAATAATCTTTTAAAAAATGAATATGAATATGAAATAGTAATATTTTTTATAAAAACAGTAATAATTGTTGTTTAACAACAATTGTCGTCTACACTTTTTTATTATTATTTTTTAAAAAATGAAGAGGGACGAGAAGGCGCGGGTGGGATCGAGATCGAGATGGAGGGGGAATCAAGATCGAGATGGAGGGGGATCGAGATCGAGTGTTCTCATGAATATTCAATATTTTATCATATTGAATATGAAAAAATATCATCAAATTTGAAAAAATATTCATGAATTCAGAAAGTGTCCATGAAATTTAAAAATATTCATGATATCAAAAAGTGCTCATAAAATTTAAAAATATTCATGATATCAAAACATATACTAATGGCGCACTTTTACAGCATGCGCCATTAGTAGTTTAAACTAGTAATGGCGCACTTTGAAGCGGTGCGCCATTAGTAGTTTTGCAAAAAAAAAAGAATAAAAAAAAATTCAGTACCGGCGCACTTCTTGTCTGGTGCGACATTACTAGTTAGAATTAGTAATGGCGCACTTCGGTAGGATGCGCCATTAGTATGTATGTAAAAATGAAAAAAAAATTATCACTAGTGGCGCACCTGTTTTCTGGTGCGCCATTAGTGTCTTCCACACTAATGGCGCATCACCAACTGGTGCGCCATTAGTATATAGTAGTGACGCACTACTTTCTTGGTGCGCCATTAGTGTCAATCCTATCTATAGCCCTTTTCCTAGTAGTGCCGGACTCGCCGCGCGTCGCTCCCAAGTCCGCCATGACAGTCGCAGCGCCGCACACCTCCGTAGGCCGACACATGGCCCCTAGCTCCATCACGCAGCCACAGACGAACGCCGCCATCGCCGGCATGCCTCCGGCACGGTGAACCACGCCCAAGCCAACCAAGCTCATGATATCAAATGTTGGGACAAACCCACCGGCGACATACGCGATGAACGGCGGATGAAGGTAGAAGAAAATGAACAGAATTTTCCGGCGACGAACGACCTGTATGTTGGCTTCTATTCAACTCTCGAACAGACATACATGGAGGTACACACGTACACACGCAGCACAATACCACGGTCCCGGCGGAGACTACATCTTCCTTAGGCCCCTCCCTCTTGGTTCGGCACATACGGTCACCATAGCGCGACAACAAACCGACGCGACTACAAACAGTACACACGGGGGCTTTTATAGCCAGGTGCACACACACTACCCAGCCGGCACACCTGGCCACTAACTCCATGCATGCAGCACGCACTAACTAACCACGCCATGCACACGCACCCACGTCTCATGCAACGCACCGGCCAAGCAACACAGCTACCCTATCCACACAACCCGGCTAACCAACTGACTCGAGATTAACTCCAAGTTTCCTCAGGCTTATCCTACCATCCACGACCAGTCTCCTCGGCGCCCCGGTAGCCACCAGCGCTCGCTATGTCGCTAACCACCAGTGTTTCGTCCATTGCCACATCCTCAGCTCGGCTCCGCCGGATCTGGCCTAGTTACTCGACATTGAACTGCTGGCTGCATCATCACAGAAGTGTATTTCAAGTACAGAGCATGTCTGCTCATCTGGTGGTTGCAACACAAGCACATAGCTATGTGCTCTGTCTATCTGCATTCTTTTATTCTGCTAGATATGCTTGTGTTGAAGTTATCCTTTCATTCATTGACAATGGAGCAAAAGGAAAATACACGGACATTGTTGTCTACACTGACGGAAGAGGATTAGTAGGATGGCAAAAGGAAGAGAGATTGTGGAGCCTTCAAGTCAAGTAGTTTGGATAGTTGATGATTTGTTCACTTTTCTTCAGATTTTTATCTTCAAGTCAAGATAGGATAGTTGATGCATATTTCTTGTTGTCCACTCTTGTAATAGCAATGATGTAAGGTTCAAGCCCGTGTATCTCTATCAGAAACTTGCTTCCTGTAATTGCTTCTGCTTTGACAATACATGTTCATCAACATTCCAGTAGCAACACAAGGACATAGCTATAGAATAAAAGGATAACTCCCAAGTAAATTACACCATTTAGCTGAGATGCCCAGCAAACTAGCACTAAGGAAACAATAAGATAGGAACCATCAGCGCACGACCCGGACGTCACTGCTGAAACTTTGATGTGCTAGCACCTTCACTGAAATCTAATTGACGAGCAGTAGGCGGTGTTGTGCCATCTCCATGAGCTTTAAGCAAGTCTTGTAAATTCTCCTGGAATATGTGGAACAAAAACGGATGGATACAAAATAATCCATGGCAATTGATGGATATATAGTACTGGTACAAGCAAATTCCATGGCACACTGCATATTGCACAACATTGTTATCAAAAGAGTGGACAACAACAAATATACAATGCAAATTTCACAAAGATGTTCAAATGCCAGGAGCTTCTATTCATAGTGTACATCAAATTCATTTATACGACAGAAAAGCGCCACAATCTGAATCAACTATCCTATCTTGACTTGAGGAGAAAGTTCTGAAAAAGTGAACAAAGCATCAACAATCCCAAGCTACTTTACTTCGGTTCCTGATTGTTTGGTCTCGCTGAGTGAAACAAATCTCACGAACATTTCTAGGAAGCACTTAATCCTGATCAATGGAGGCATCCACATCAGCAGTTTTTTGGTTCTTCCATCTTCCTTTTGCCGTCCTGCTGACCATCTTCCGGCAGATGAGCAAACATACTCTGAACTTTAAGTTATCCTTTTACCAAGATTCAGCCAGCAGGTCTAAGGTAAAGTTGGGCAGCCAGCAGAGCCAAACTAAGGGTGGCCATACATGGCGAGTAACATACCGATGCGCGAGAAGCTTGGCCGCAGCCATGGGTACGTGCAGCCTGCGTATGCGCCGGTGGTGACGCGAGTGGAGGCGCCCAGGAGCATCGATATGGCAGGCGGGGAGAAGTAGCTGGGGGCGGTGCCGCGAGTTGGGCCACCGAAGGGGATAAATCATGCCAAGCTGGGGTGGCGTGCTGGGCGTCGAGGAGCTCACCGGCGGCGATGTGGTGAGCAGCCGGGGAGTTTGATGGTTGTGGAGACTGTTGCGAGCAGTTCTGCGTATGTTGTAAGCAAGGTAGTCGCTCAAGTTGACGCCCTGCAATCAGAGAAGGAGCTCTGGTTCCGTCCTAGGAAACACACAAAATCAGGGCAGCCGTGCAGGTTGGATGACTCCAATCTGATCTTCGCAGGAGGCCAAAACTGGAGACGCCGATTGACAGTCACCTGACATATATATAGCCGATGTATGCATTTGTTTAGCTAGGCCAAATTCTTTTTTGGCATGTATCAGTAGAGGTAGCCTTTACATCAAGCAATATTTGTACAAAGTATCATGTCTAGTGTTCGACTGAGGCTGCAGGAGACAATTTGGTCGTGCCAACACATTTATCTTTTTCCAGGCCAATCATATATAGTTCCAAAGATTGATGATCATGTTATCTTGTTAGTTTGATAAACCCACTGTGTATATCCATGCACATGCATTCGTACGTACATGCAGGCCAGCGAGCCAGGCTGAGTTTCTTTAGGAGAGTAGAAACCTATGCAATGCATGCATTACATGACAACCAGAACAAACAGCGGGCTTGCATGTATACCATGCAAATTAACCATCTCTTCTTCCTGTGAATAGTAGAAACCCTTTTACGTAATGCATTAAGGTTTAATGCCAACCCCTCCATACAGTAGAAATACTTTATTTGTAGGGACATGGGTTGAAACAGACCAGCGATTCTGCAGAGAACACTTTTGTGATGTACACATGCAGTTTAGGTTTTATCATGCTTTATACACCTTGTGTTCCGCTCCTGTCTACTCATGCTTATACGTGTGAGTATGAGTTATCATTCATTGTTGCAGGGATGGAGGGCCACTATATATATTCTAGACGGTTTCATTGGCACCTGATTGTATGTCAGTTACCTAGCTAGCTAGCAAATCAATCATTATGCGTAATTTCTCATAATGGTGCTATTCATTAGTGCTAGTAGTATATTCGTAACGTTTAGGTGAGAGATTGGAGGAAATCAACATGTTAGGTGGCAGGCTTCTTCCACTACAAGCGCATGTTGTGCCGCTGTGTTTTCTTCTATGACGTTGTATTGACGATGCGACTTCATCCTATAGGAGCAAGGTGTTAGAAAGGCTCCTGATACAAAAGCCAGTTCATCGCGTGGAAGTTCGATGGACGCGGTGCTTCTTCTGAGCAGATCTGATTATTGACGTCGTAAGGCATAAAGCAAGGCGGCCTCTCTATGAAGTCGACGCCCTATAACCAGAATAGCGATTAGGACGGGAGTCCCCGTTTAGTATTAGGCTAACTCAGTCACTGGTGCATCAGTGTCGATCGACAGGAGTACTCCAACCCGATCCTTACGGGACAGAACAAGAGGTGGCTGCGAATGACAAGCACCCGCTGTGACACGTCATAGCCATGCGATTCTTTAGCTTGGACATAAAAATGTGTGGCACCGCTGAAGGAAGGTGATGTTTGTACAACCACCATGTCTAGAGTGTGTTTGCCCAAGGCTGTTGGATTCAATCGATTTGGAGTGCCAGCCCATTTATGTTTTTGCACGTGTAGTTCCAAAGATTTATGATCATATTACTTTGTTAGATTGGTGAAACCATTGTGTAAATACATTATGTGGACATGCATGCGTGTTGGTACGTACATGATGCAGGTAAGTGAGCCAGCCCCAGTTTGATTCCAAGAGACCGGTGCAACGTATATACATGACGTGACAGCCAGAACAAGCAGCAGATATGCCCTGAGCTCGAACGTCTGTGGTTTGGTTAGAGGGTCAGGCCCATTAATGGACAGCCTCGAGTCCAAACCTTTCCAAATCTGGTTCGTCCTTGTTTGCTTTCTAGTAACCTTCCATATGTACCCCATCAGCTTACCTGGTTGCATGCAAGAGAGCTAACTAGTCTTCCGTCCTACGTGTACATATGAACATATCTTATATGTAACTACAACAACTTCCAACCACAACAAATTTTGGGCCGAGCATCCCTTGTCTCTCTGTTCCGCGCACCATGTTTACACCTGCCTGCGTTCATGTCATTTGTTGTATCCCTCGCTGTACTCATTCTGTTCCTTCTATCGGTGGAAAGATATGCAAGCTTTGCGTATTCGCGTAAAACAACAACTTCCAACCACAACAAATTTCGCCTTCGAATGGTCACATCTTTTTTCACGCTTGGACTGTGTATCATAAAATATAGAGAAGTAATAGCAGGAGCTCTGCTTTTTCATTAAAGTGGAGAGAATAACAGGTTAAAATTTAATAAGTATAGATACAAAAGTCCTAAAAACACAGAAACTAAAAAAAAAGAATACACACTAGGTTCTTGCCTCCCCAATTTGTTTTATCTCACCTCTCGCTAGCGCACCGTCTTAGGTGGGGCCCTCTTCCCTTTGACTATTCGTTGGTGCCTCTCCTTCCATAGGTTCTAGTCGACGTTGCCAGACGCAGTGACCTGCGACATTGAAGTTGCAGACCGCATCATACAATATTCATTTGAGGTATGTCAGTTTTTCATACTAAGGTAGAACGGGATCAATTATTTTGTTCTCTCTTGCATTGTGCATAGGGAGTAATGCTAGACACACAGGGGAGTTTACGGGCTGTTTAAGAATGATTGGCTGAGATTTGATTAAGTAAGGCGGGCCCACCAATGAAATTCGGCTTGGGGAGGGGGGGGGGGGGGGTTTTGGGGGGGGGGGGGGGGGGGGGCGGGTTGGAATTTGGAGGGGGGGTTTTGGGTTTGGGGGGGGGAGCGGGGGGGGGGGGGGAGGGGGGGGGGGGGGGGGGGGGGGTTATACGAGGGCACGCACTGCTGTCCATAGTCCGCCATTTGTTGCCGTGTGTCTAGTATTATCGGTGCCCTATGTCTACCCATGCTTCTACGATGTCTTTTCGCTTGGATTGAAACATGAACCTGATGAAAGAAAAGAAGATGTAATATATGTACACATGCTCTGCAAAGTTTGTTATGATGACTAATCTCTCGTGATCTTGCTATTCATGCAATTTAAAATTTATCATGCTCTATATATGCGCCTCATGCTCCTGTGCGCTCATGCTTATATGTGAGTTTCCCATTGATTGATGCTTGGACGAAAGCCTCTAGATATGCATCCCCTTTTGATTTCAGTCGACAAACTGCATACAAGAAACAAAATCCAGAAAAAATTGAAAAAATAAATGATGAAAAATACAGGGCATGCTGGGCTCCTCGAGCTAGATGTGCATGCTTTGATGCGTTGCATGCCTTGAGGGGAGGGACTATCTCTATCTAACCAGGCATCTCATCATGATTTAAACACATCATATAAACAGAGAACTCACGGGTCCCGTGTCGTCTGCATCAACCAGAATGGGTTGAAAGCTTCTAGTTAACTTTGCAAAGCTTGTTTTCACACAAAACACTTTTGTGATGTACACATGCAGTTGATGCTTTATCATGCTCTATGCACCTTGAGTTCCTATCAGCTCATGCTTATACGTGTGTACTGACTTACCATTCATTGTTGAAGGGACAGAGGGGTACTATATATATTCCGGATGGATTGCATTTGCCACCTGATCGTATGTCAATTAGCTAGCTAGCAAATCAATCTCCGTGCTTAATTTCTCGGAATTGTGCTATTCATTAGCACTAGTATATTTGCAACATTTAGGTGAGAGATTGAAGGAAACCAACATGTTAGTGAGCAGGCTTCTCTCAGTTCAATACAACCAGCGCACATTGTACCACAGTGTTTTCTTCCATGATCGAGTAGTCACAAGGTGTCATGAACCTATAGGCAAGGTGTTGGTGAGGCTCCCAATGTACAAGATACTGTTCATCGCATGGGAGTTTGATGGCAATGAAGCTTAATGTGAGCAGGGATGATTATCATCAGTGGCGATTCCACTAGGGGGGCTTCAATAGGCTGAAGCCTACCCTCTAAAAATCATATTTCAGCTAAACATGCAACTTAAGAATTATACTGAGGTGTTTAACATGTAAACTGCAATGAATTTGCTCAGTAGACTTAGAAACTTGATGTTTTGGGCCTATCCTTCAATTTTGTGCAAGATTCGCCACTGATTATCATCATCATATGGCATAAAGCAAGGTGGTCGCGATGACCTGCAATCAAAACGAGAGTCCCTGTTCAACATTAGATGATCTCAAAGCATCTCCAACACGAACCCTCAAACCGCCGGCAAACTTCTGGACCAAGCCCTACGAACACATCTTGTCATCCAACGCGGACCTGTATATGTCCGTGGACGCGTCCACTTGTCCAAAATTGCACAAAACGAAAACAAATCTGCGGGACTTTTGGGTGTCCGGACACCCGTCTAGCCAATCAATTGCCACCACGTCTCATCTCCTCTCCGTTTAGATGTCGAGCTGGTATTTGACTTGGCGGAAGGTGATTATGCCTTGCTTTGGTGGAAGGTTGTTTGGTGGAAGGTGATTTTGAATGCGTGCAATGCATGTTGATTTGTTTGGCGGAAGGTGATTTTGCATGCTTGTTGTTTCAATTTTTTTTCAAGTGCTTTTATATCCTTGTAGAATTTGACCTTTGCTAGGGCGGATGGTTCTTGCTGTTTAAGAAAAAGCTGTAGCGATAAGGTTGACATATGAAGTAAATAGTTGAATGTTTGACTCCCATATCATGTTTGCAGACATGTCGAAATGTTATCCGCAGACGAATAGTGTGTTTGTTTTAGAGGTCTAAGACGCCTTCAGGCCGCATTGAAACCCACTGTTTAAGTACATTAATTATATGGACATGCATGCGTTTTGAACATACATGCAGGTCCATCGCATCAGGTGATCACTGACGTGGCTAGCATTCTTGGACGGACATGTTGGCGCCGCCTCCTCTCGCAGCGCCGCTTCTTCTTCTACCTCTTGCTGCCTCTCATCGCTCAACTCTCTTTGTCTCACACAAGAACACACACATGATGAAACTCAGAAAACACACACGCACACAGCCAAGGAAGAAACCCAACGAGGCTTTGCCCAGAACACTCTTCCTTGATGCACACAAAGACTACATTTCTCCTACAGCCCTCACGGCCTTTTTTTTCATTACTCTGTTGAAATATATATATATACATCATAGGCAAGCCAAGCCCCACAACTCACGCCACTACACCGGCCACTAACCCATGCACTCACGCATCACCCGGCCACTAGCTCAACTAACTATCTCCATGCACTAACTACCCACTCCATGTGTGCAACATTGACTCAGCAGCCACACGACCCATGCATGCACACTAACGAACTAACTAGCACACCGAATCTCTTAGCTCCAATCCAGCTAACCCATTCAGCCGGTCTGGCTCCAACGCGCCTGGCCGCCTCACGCGACCGTGACGCATCGCACAGCACCACAGACATCTCGTCGTACTCGCCGCATCGCACGGCAGCCTGACATCTCGACTTCCTCGCGCACTCAACCGAAGCTTCTGCGGCTAGCTACTCCTAGACCATGCTACATGCATAACGAAAGCAAACTATGCAGATACATGAACATGACAAGATTAAACCTAACAGGACGGGCCTCTGTAGCCTGGTGTTGGAGAACAGACGATGTGGTCGATCAAACGCTGCGTACATGTCGGCTCAAAGCCGTCATCGACCTGCCCTAAGACTTGCTCGACGTGGCGCTGGCCTACGCCATGTCTGCCTTCCCATAGTTCTTTGTAGAATGCCTTGGAGATAAACGCACCATTGGTCAGCGAACTCTCGCGAGATGAGCACATTGGTCACACAAGTGTCAAAACATGGAAAACGGGTCAGTTTGGTTTGTTTTATGAGCAAACGGGTCACTCACGTCTCTTTAGCCATTGCCGCTGCCCACATGGCGTTGTGAGTAAGCGGTGGCTTGGTGTAAATTGCAAGAAAGCCCCTAGGAAGAATAGAATGTTCATTACTAACCCCTGAGCAACCGCCCCCACCCCCGACCATGCGACATGACGGCGGCTGGGTGCCCATTGGCGGCAACCTCAAGCCCATCGGCTGCCTCCGTAGGTTGAGCTAGAGGAGAGGATGGTGAGGTAGCCGGACCCCCTACAATAGATGCGCTGCCTAACGGCGGCGACGAATATCTGCGGACGCTGACAGCGGCGGTGATTATGGTGAAGCCGCCGCCGGCGTGGTTGATGGCGATGAATTGCTTCCTCGGCGACGGTTTCTCTAGGATAATGCTCCCGAGTATGGTAAGATCTTCTCACTGTTTCTCTTCCCCTTCCTTTCTTCCTCTCAGCAGTATTTTCCAGGGTTTGTCAAATTGGGGATTTTTTGTTAGAGATTTGGATCAATTTAGATTCAAATAAGTGGTTAGGGTTTAGTTGCCACTGGAGACGTTTGTAGTTGTCAGCAAAGAGATTAATTTGTATTTATTCTTGCAATGCAGGTGATTGCAGTGATTTATTTAGCTTAGTAATACATCACAATGGATGGTTCTGTGGTGTTGGATCGAACCGTGTTTACATGCAAGAATCAATTGATATTTTTGATGGCTGTGACAAGGGCACGTTCTGTTGTGCTGTGGTGGATTGGATGATCAAGCAACTAGGATATGCTGTGACAGCCATGGGTTTTCCAGTGTACTGGTTGGATCCTGGCAAAACTGTTCTAGATGGTTTGAAGCAGATGCACTTTCAAATGCATGCATTATCTACGACAGATTCAGCTTGTGCAAGAGGTGGCCACAAGATGCATGTGTACATTGATCATGACAATGTTCTTGAGAAACAACTTTGGGATGATGTGCTTGTGCAGCCAGTTGAGCTACCTAAAGTAATTAGTCCTTGCAAAAAGGAATTTGAGACAGAGCACATACCAGCTAGGAATTGTGTGCCTACATTCAGTGAGCACATGTTGAACATGATGTCAGGTGGATATGGAGAGTTCTGCAAGGACAACATATCCATGTCTGCTAGGAGGAAATTGAGTACTGATTTTGTGAAAGAAGAAGTTGTCATGACAGAGAAGGGGAAGGAGAATTTGTTTCCTGAGGTGTTAGAGCAAGATCAATTTGCTGTTGAGCAAGAAGAGGTAATAAGAGAAGGGGAAGAAGCGGATTTTGTTTGTGAGGAAGAAGAGGAGTTTGGTGATGAAGAAGAGGAATTTGGTGGTGAGAGTGAGGAGGAGGACCTTGCATATCAATCAGACTCTACTGTTGATCCAGATTTTGCAGATTCTGACTATGATTTTGAAGCTGGAGATGACACTTTGTTTGATGAAAATGTTGACACGTCTGTCCCGGAAGACATAATTGCTGCAGTTAGGAAAGAGGTGAAGGAAGATGCAAATGATGAAGATCCAGATGTTGTTGCTACAGAGAAAATAGATCTCCCACATAGTGAAGACGGGCAGAAATTTGATTTCACTGCTTTCAACAAATTGACAGACATGGAAGATCCAATTTTTAAACTTGGGATGGTTTTTTCAAACCCTGCTGAACTTAGGTGTGCACTGTCCATGTACATAGTGAAGAATAGAGTAAAAATTAAGAAGACAAGGAACAATTCTACTAGAATTGAAGCAAAGTGTGTTGAAGGTTGTCCTTGGAGAATGATTGCTGTTAAGGACAGTAGAGTTGAGTGCATCCTGATAAAAACATATGTTGGAGAGCATACTTGTGAGAGGGTGTGGGAAGTGAAAGAACTGACAGCTCCATTGCTAGCTGGAAAATTTGTTGAAGATTTCAGAGATGACCCAAATATGAATTTGACTGTTTTTCAAAACAAAGTGCAGAAGAAGTACAACATGAAGCCCAATAAATTTAAGCTAGCAAGAGCTAGGTTATATTGTCTGAAAAAGATTAGAGGAGACGAGGAGGCCCAATATGGACAGCTTTGGGACTACGGACATGAGCTAAGGATAGCAAACCCAGGCACCACTTTCTACTTGAAGAGGATGGGTGAAACTTTGAGCACTCTATACTTATGTCTGGATGCATGCAAAAGAGGATGGCTACTGTCATGCAGGCCCATAATTTGCCTAGATGGAACTCACATAAGGACCAAGTATGGAGGACAGATTCTGACAGCAATTGGAGTAGATCCCAATGATTGCATATACCCAATTGCACTAGTTGTAGTAGAGGTGGAGTGTCATGCTTCATGGAAGTGGTTTCTTACTACTTTAAAAACTTATCTGAACATCATCAACGCATCAACAATCACTATAATGAGTGATAAACAGAAGGTGTGCTCAAAATAAATATTCTATGTTGTGTTGTGTTTGAAACATAGCTAATTGTATGTTAACGTTGTTGGAAATATGCCCTAGAGGCAATAATAAATTAGTTATTATTATTATATTTCATTGTTCATGATAATCGTTTATTATCCATGCTAGAATTGTATTGATAGGAAACTCAGATACATGTGTGGATACATAACAACACCATGTCCCTAGTAAGCCTCTAGTTGACTAGCTCGTTGATCAATAGATGGTTTTCCTGACCATGGACATTAGATGTCGTTGATAACGGGATCACATCATTAGGAGAATGATGTGATGGACAAGACCCAATCCTAAGCCTAGCACAAAGATCGTGTAGTTCATATGCTAAAGCTTTTCTAATGTCAAGTATCATTTCCTTAGACCATGAGATTGTGCAACTCCCGGATACCGTAGGAGTGCTTTGGGTGTGCCAAACGTCACAACGTAACTGGGTGGCTATAAAGGTTCACTATAGGTATCTCCGAAAGTGTCTGTTGGGTTGGCACGAATCAAGACTGGGATTTGTCACTCCGTGTAACGGAGAGGTATCTCTGGGCCCACTCGGTAGGACATCATCATAATGTGCACAATGTGACCAAGGAGTTGATTACGGGATGATGTGTTACGGAACAAGTAAAGAGACTTGCCGGTAACGAGATTGAACAAGGTATTGGGATACCGACGATCGAATCTCGGGCAAGTACAATACCGCTGGACAAAGGGAATTGAATACGGGATTGATTGAATCCTCGACATCGTGGTTCATCTGATGAGATCATCATGGAACATGTGGGAGCCAACATGGGTATCCAGATCCCGCTGTTGGTTATTGGCCGGAGAGTTGTCTCGATCATGTCTGCATGGTTCCCGAACCCGTAGGGTCTACACACTTAAGGTTCGATGACGCTAGGGTTATTAGGAAGACTTGTATGTGATTACCGAATGTTGTTCGGAGTCCCAGATAAGATCCCAGACGTCACAAGGAGTTCCAGAATGGTCCGGAGGTAAAGATTTATATATGGAAAGTTGTTGTTCGGGTTCCGGGAAAAGTTCGGTTTTTTCCGATATTGTACCGGGAAGCTCCCGGAAGGTTCCGGAGGATTCCGGAGGGGTCCGGAGGTCCGGAAAATGTTCCACCACGTCCAATACAGCAACATGGGCTGTAAGGGGTGCCCTAACCTTAATGGGCCAAGGGCACCAGCCCCCCCCCCCAAGGCCCATGCGCATGGGAGAGGGGAAACCCTAAGGGGGAGGGCCTCCACTTGACTTAGGAGGCACTCCTCCCCCCTTGGCCACCGCCCCAACCCTAGATGGGATCTAGGGGGGCTGGCCCCCTCTCACCCCACCTATAAATAGTGGAGGGGTGGGAGGGCAGCCCCACCCTTGAACCTGGCGCAGCCCCTCCCCTCCAATACCTCTCCTCCTCCGCGTGAGCTTGGCGAAGCCCTGCCGGAGAACTGCCACTCTATCACCACCACGCCGTCGTGCTGCTGTTGGACCCTCTTCCTCAACCTCTCCTTCCTCCTTGCTAGATCAAGGCATGGGAGACGTCTCCGTTCCGTATGTGTGTTGAACACGGAGGTGCCGTCCGTTCGGCGCTAGGATCATCGGTGATTTGGATCACGACGAGTACGACTCCATCAACCCATTCACTTGAACGCTTCCTCTTAGCGATCTACAAGGCTATGTAGATGCACTCTCCTTCCTGAAAGTGCAACTATCCCTAGGTGGTTTTGGTAATTCATAACAACATATAGCTCATTGAGCTAATGCTATTCCAAGATGATTATTTCAGGAAAGCTCAATGATTGGCATGTCATGGATGTGAAAGTGGAACCCTCAAAATGCTAAGGACAAGGGATTGGCTCAAGCTCAAAAGCTCAAGACTCTTCATTTTATATTTTAGTGATCCAAGATCACATTGAGTCTTTAGGAAAAGCCAATACTATCAAGGAGGGATGAGGTGTTGCTTAATGAGCCTCTTGCTTCATGTGCTTAGTGATATGCTCCAAAACCCTCAACTACTTTCCCATATCCACATATGACCTAAACCCTAAGCCAAACTCAGTCCTACCGATTCTTCCTATCCGGCGCCATCGAGTTTCACTTGTCATAAGCCACTGCCAAAACCCTAGCAATTCGGTTCTACCGATAGGGATCTCGGTCTCACCGAGATGGGATTGCAAACTCTCTGTTTCCCTTTCGTAACTTTTCGGTCTCACCGAAAGAGCGGATCGGTCCCACCGAGATTGCAATGTAAATTCAGTGTTTCCTTTTTGTAACTTTTCGGTCTCACCGAAAGAGCAAATCGGTCCCACCGAGTTTGCCTGACCAACTCTCTGGTTAGCTAATTACCAAATTCGGTCTCACCGAGTTTGTGTAATCGGTCTCACCGAGATTACGTTATGCCCAAACCCTAACCATATCGGTCCTACTGAGTTGCATGTCAGTCCCACCGAAAATCTCTAACGATCACTAGGTTTACATTTTCGGTCCGACCGAGTTTGTTGATTCGGTCCCACCGAGATTGGAAAACTGTGTGTAACGGTTGGATTTTGTGTGGAGGCTATATATACCCCTCCACCTCCTCTTCATTCATGGAGAGAGCCATCAGAACACATACACAATTCCAACTCATATGTTCTGAGAGAGAACCACCTACTCATGTGTTGAGACCAAGATATTCCATTCCTACCATATGAATCTTGATCTCTAGCCTTCCCAAGTTGCTTTCCACTCAAATCTTCTTTCCACAAAATCCAAATCCTATGAGAGAGAGTTGAGTGTTGGGGAGACTATCATTTGAAGCACAAGAGCAAGGAGTTCATTACCTACACACCATTTGTTACTTCTTGGAGAGTGGTGTCTCCTAGATTGGCTAGGTGTCACTTGGGAGCCTCCGACAAGATTGTGGAGTTGAACCAAGGAGTTTGTAAGGCAAGGAGATCGCCTACTTCGTGAAGATCTACCGCTAGTGAGGCAAGTCCTGTGTGGGCGATGGCCATGGTGGGATAGACAAGGTTGCTTCTTCGTGGACCCTTTGTGGGTGGTTGCTTCTTCGTGGACCCTTTGTGGGTGGAGCCCTCCGTGGACTCGCGCAACCGTTACCCTTTCGTGGGTGGAGCCCTCCGTGGACTCGCGCAACCGTTACCCTCTGTGGTTGAAGTCTCCATCAACGTGGATGTACGATAGCACCACCTATCGGAACCACGACAAAAACATCCGTGTCTCCAATTGCGTTTGAATTCTCCAAACCCTTCCCTTTACATTCTTGCAAGTTGCATGCTTTACTTTCCGCTGCTCATAGACTCTTTGCATGCTTGCTTGAATTGTGTTAAGATTGCTTGACTTGTCCTACAATAGCTAAAATCTGCCAAAACTAAAATTGGGAAAAGGTTAAGTTTTTATTTGGTCAAGTAGTCTAATCACCCCCCTCTAGACATACTTTCGATCCTACAAGTGGTATCAGAGCTTTGGTCTCCATTTGCTTTGATCTCCATAGCGTTTGGTGGTCATAGCCTTGGTTTCACAACCTAGGAGAGTATGGCGTCTGGCGAGGGAAATTATCAACGTAGAGGTCCTTACTTTGATGGTACTAATTTTGCTAGTTGGAAGCATAAAATGAAAATGCATATTCTTGGACATAACCCCGCCATTTGGGCTATTGTGTGTGTGTTGGTTTGCAAGGTGACTTCTTTGATGGGAAAGAACGAAACCGTGAAGCTACCGCGGATGAGTTGAAGATGTTGCAATATAATGCTCAAGCTTGTGATATTCTCTTCAACGGATTGTGCCCCGAAGAATTCAACAAAATCAGCCATCTTGAGAATGCAAAGGAAATTTGGGACACTTTGATTGATATGCACGAAGGTACCGACTCCGTCAAGGAATCCAAGTTGGATGTGCTTCAAAGTCAACTTGACAAGTTCAAAATGAAGGATGGTGAAGGTGTCACTGAAATGTACTCTAGGCTTGCTCTCATCACAAATGAGATTGCCGGCTTAGGAAGCGAAGAGATGACCGATAGATTCATCATCAAGAAGATTCTAAGAGCCTTGGATGGAAAATATGATACCGTTTGCACATTGATCCAAATGATGCCAAATTACAAAGATCTCAAGCCAACGGAGGTGATTGGAAGAATTGTTGCTCATGAGATGTCACTTAAGGATAAAGAGGAACTTCACAACAAATCAAGTGGTGCCTACAAAGCCTCATGTGAAGCCCCTACATCATCAAGTGAGAAACAAAACTTCAATGAAGAATTGAGCTTAATGGTGAAGAACTTCAACAAGTTCTACAAGAGTAGAAGCAAAGATAGAAGCTTCAAGTCAAGGTCCTACAATGACAAAAGATCTTCTAGTCGAGAGCGAAACTGCTATAGTTGTGGAAGACCCGGACACTATTCCAATGAGTGTACGGCTCCCTACAAGAGAAGAGAAGATTCTCCAAAAAGAAGAAGCAAAGAATCACCAGCAAGAGAGAGAAGATGTAGAGATGATCGTTATGAATGAAGATACTCACGGAGAAGCAAGGATTCAGAAAGGAAGGAAAAATCATCAAGGAGCTACACAAAACGAAGACATCAAGCTCATGTTGGTGAATGGGTATCTGGCTCCGACTCCGACAGCCACTCCGAGAGAAGTTATCACTCCGACTCCGAAGATACTCAAGATGAAGGTGTTGCCGGTCTAGCACTTGTGTCAACCAACTCCTACGACATATTTGACTCACCAAATGAAGGAATTGGAAGATTCTTCATGGCCAAAGGTCCAAAGGTAACACACCCCGAGTATGTTGATTTCAATAGTGATGAAGATGACTTGTTAGGTGATGATTTGCTTGTTGACAACTCTAGTGATGAATACTATGATGAAACGTCAATTAATCATGCTAATCAAGATAAAACGAATGACAATGATAAGGAGAAGATTGAGGCTCTAACTAAAGAACTAAACACTCTTAAGTTAGCTCATGAAACTATCTTCGAAGATCATCGAGAACTTTTAAGAGCTCATGAGAAATTACGCTTTGAAAAGCTCAATCTTGAGCAAGAGCATGAGTTCTTAAAAGCAAGCAATGATGATCTCCGCAAGAAAAGTTCTTCTTACATTGCCAAGCGTTTACTCTTATCCACTTACATGCCTCAAGTCAAGTCTAGTAACAAGAACAAGAAAGATTCTTCCTCTAGCAGTAACAATGATCATGCTAAATCCAATATTGTTGCTTCTAGTAGTTCTCTTGATTCCACTAATGATTCTCTTAGCCAAGTTACACTTGAGCAAGAAAATAGCTTATTGAAGGGAATTATAGAGAAAGGAGTGTACAAAAGCCTTGCCGGGAGTAAGCAATTCGAGGAAATTGTGCGCAAGCAAGGAATGTACCGGAAGAATCAAGGTGTTGGTTTTGAACGAAAGTTCAATGCCAATGGAGTTGAGTGGGAAGAAGATCAATACCCCAAGACAAAGTTTGTTCCTTAACAAGAGAAGTATGATACTTCTTTCAAAGGGACACAAACTCAAGATGATCTTCCACCACAAGACTACAAGCAAAAAGGCAAGGACAAGCTTCAAGAGGAAATTGATGCATTTGAAGAAGCTCCTAAGACCTTAGTCAAGTGGATTCCCAAGACTACTTCAAGTTCCACTTCATCGAGCACGACTACAACTCCAAGGATTCCCATCAAGATGATGTGGATCCAAAGGAAGAAGAACTAGAGAGTTCTTGAGGGTGACTCCGCCAACATACTTCACTCTTATCATTTTGGCAAGAACAAGTGCAATCAACTTCCACCTCTTGCACTAGTTCAAGGAGTCACAAACCCTCTTGTTGGTAAGACAAGGGACAAGGTAACCTAAAAGTTTTCATGGACATCATCTTGTGTGTGCATCACTCTATGTCTATGGATATCCTTGTTTGTTCCTTGTGGGACTAACCCATGTAGGTATTGAAAGTGCAATTCACTCAAATGGATAGCTCCAAGTGATCTACATCAACATTGAGCATCCACATCTTCAACATCTACATGAAGTCATCATCGACAAAACCCGAGGTTAGTTCATCCCTCTAAGGGGGGATATCACATCTAGGGGGAGCTTTACTCTAAGACTTGAGATAAAGCAACTCTAAAGATGTGAACACAACAATGCTTTATGTAAAAGTGGTAACCCCACTTGAGCTTAAACGATGAGTATGACCTATGATCAAGTGTTCTCACTTGACTCCTAAGTCAATATACTCATATATAGATGACCTTGTCATCGCAAATTGCTTGATAGATGCTAGAATTGGTTGTGCATGCCTTGTCACATATTTCATTTGCCATCTTATTGTGTGAGCATGCTGGTTGCATATTTTACTCATTCAAGGACATCCACTTGTTGTTTTGATTGTTTGGTTTTATTTCCTTTTGCCAAGTGGATGGACAAGAATGCCTAAGAACCTCCTCTAGCTATCTATGCTTTTCTCATCTCAAACTCTATTCATGCTACATCACAAAATTTGATCAAGTCAGATTCGAACCACTCTGTGTGAGGAGCGCTCGGAGTCCCCGATTCGTCATAGACTTAAACTTCCAAAACCTCTTTATGATTCTCGGTCTGACCGATACCCCACTTTCGGTCCTACCGAGATCATTAAGTTGATCTAGGTTTTCGATCTCGGTGCAACCGATTTGAACCTTTCGGTCACACCGAGTTTCAGTAACTGCTTGCAGTTATGAATCTCGGTGCCACCGAGTTGTTCCACTCGGTCACACCGACAGGGTCGGGCTATATATAGTCACGGGCAAAAATTTGGAAATTTCTCCGAACCTCTTCGCCCGCGCGATAGCCTGCTCTGCCAACTTGGTCTCCGGATCGTCTCCTCGCCGCCAGCCGCCTCCAGTCGCTGGTCTCCGTCGCCGTCAACGGAATTCTACCCCGCCGTTGCCGCCGTAGTGAGTCTCCGCCGAACTAGGGTATGGACTCGATCTTTGTGCTATTCTCCAATCCGATTCTTAGCACATTGTGATCATTATGATTCTTGCCACGATTGAAACACTCCTATCCAGTCAATGCGCTTGTAGATTAGGTTTGATTCGAAAATTTTAGGGTTAGGTTTTCGCCGAAACCATCTCGGACCCACCGAGTTGAAAAACTCGGTCCCACCGATTTGGCTTATGCCATTCCACAAGTGAGACTCGGTCTGACCGAGAATTACTTATCGGTGTGACCGATTTTTGAACTTTGTGAAACCCTAGCAGTCTCGGTGCCACCAAATTGTGACTCGGTCCAACCGAGTTCACTAGTTTAGGTTCCAAAACTGCTTCGGTATCACCGAGTTTAAAAATCGGTAGATCCGAGATGATTTCAGTGGGAAACTAAAACTAAGTTTTTGGATCATTCTTTTGCAAAAATCTCTGCATTTTGTGATGCTCATCTATTCTACATCATCTATAAACTATTCACAGGGTCAGCAGACAGCTTGTTCATCATGTCAGATCAGAGTGACAGCCAGAATGTGTCAGAACAGCAAGTGCACATGAGTGAGGGCACTAGTCCCTCAAGTTCTTCAGATGATGGCAGCAGAAGTCTCCTAGCAATTTGCCAAAAGCTGCCACCAGGCAGAGGAAGAAGAGAACTTCAGATTCTGAGGATGAAGACTATGTGGCAGAAGAGGAAGCCACATCAAAGAGAGTTGAGCCAGCACAGGGCACAAAGCCAGGGTTAAAGATCAAAAGGCCAGCAGGTAGGCAGCCTATGCCAATGGCCAGAGCTTCAACTCAGATTCCTGAAAAGCCTGCACCCAAAGAGCCAGTTGCTGCTGAAGGCAAGAAGAGGAGGGAAAGGGTCAAGAAGACCGTAGCCAGAGTGCTTGGAAAGGCTTCCATCATGGAAGAGGAAGAAGAAGAAGAGGTTGCTGCACCAGCACCTAAGGCACCTAAGCTTATGGGTGATGCTATCAGGACAGTGGCTGCTGCATCCACGCCCAAAGAAGCACCCAAAGCTACCTCCAAGCCCAAGTCTGTACCAAAGAGAAATACAAGGAGCATACCTGCAACTGAGAAGAACAAGGCCCCAATGCCTGAAGCTGCAGAAGAAGATGATGAATAGCAAGTACTCAGAAAACTCAAGCCCAAGCTCCCAGACCACAATGATGCTCATCCTGTGGCTGAGGATATGAAGCTCAGGAGAGACTCAGGGCTCAGGAAGTGGAGAGAAGCAGACCCGTATGCTTCAAGGAGAAGGACTGCTGTGGATTACAGGTTTCACACCAAGGAACAGCAAGATTTCTATGAGACAGTTTTGCTTGATAAGAAGCCCATTGTTTGTGACATGAGATGGGTCGACTGGACCTACATGAAGGAAAATGAGGAACACTATCCTGGTGTGATTGACAGCTTTAGTGCTTATGGAGTTGCAGACTTTGTTGGGCAGAAGCTCGCAAAGTGGAATGAGGAGCTTATCATGCAGTTCTACTCCACAACACATTTTTATCCAGATGGGAGGATTGTATGGATGTCAGAAGGAACCAGATATCAGTCAACAGTTGCTGAATGGGCTCAGCTGATTAATGCCCCAGAGGAGCAAGCAGATGATTTGGACATTTATGCCAAGAAGAAGATGGACCACAACTCAATGTCAAACATGTACAAGGAGATTCCAAATGAAGCACTTGACACTTTCAAATTTGGCTCAATGCACTATCTTCTGTCAGGGCTGTCAACTATCAATTGGATACTGAGGCATACCTTGTTGCCCAAGTCAGGTGATCACAAGATGATCAGAGGCCATGCAATCAACTTGCTACATATCTTTGATGTGCCACAGAAGTTCAAGGTGATGAGCCTCATGGTAGAGACAATCAAGAGGACTGCAGCAGATCAGAAGAGGAGCTGTGGATATGCCCCTCAGATTCAGGAGCTCATCAACTCCAAGATGGGCAAGGGCATATACTTGTTGGACAAGGAACACCTGCCCATCCGTCCAGATTTTGAAGATAATCAAGTTGTTATGACTGAGAATGAGCCATCGTCTGCACAAGCACAAGCAAAGAAGGAGAAGGCAAGGAAGGAGAAAGCTGCCAAGATGCCAACTCAAGAGGAGGCATCTGAATATTTCCTGAAAACCAAACAAGAGCAGCTTGGTTACCTGATTGCATCCACCCTGCGGATTGAGAAAGTACTAGCCACCCTAACTCAGAACCAGGCAAGCCTAGAGAGAATCATGGAACAAAAGTTCTATAACTTGGATGTCAAGGTGACAGAGATTCAGACTGCCGTGGAGCAGCTCCAGGATGACATGCAGGAGAGGAGAGGCAGGACTACAACTGATGCCTTTGCCAGAGTGCCACGAGGTCCAAGGTCGTCTGTAGTGCCAGTTCCTGACACAAGAGCAACTGCCTCAGCTCCAGCCGTAGCACCAGCCCAACCTGCTCCAGCCTCTACTTCAGCTCCAACTCCAGCGTCCACTTCAGCGTCTACGGAAGCCTTCGTCCTTGGAGTGATCCGGACTCCACCACCACCTGAAGATCAAGCCTGAGCGTCGATCTAGCACTATGCATTTTCTAGGAACTTTTTGGTAACTTGTTGCCAAAGGGGGAGAAAAATGTATAGATCATAGGCTTCGAGAGAGAGAGTGTTGCTTTTTTCTCTCTTGCTTTATTTGGTGGTTTTTCGAACTTTGTTTGCTTTTGAGTGCTTGAGATACTATGTCATTGCTCGTGAGACATTGATGATCATGTGTTTGATCATAAGCTACACTTAATGTTTGCTTAATGCTATTATCTTATCTATCTTATGTGATCATTCACTATTCTTGGTGATGAGTGCATGTATTTCATTCTTATCATTTTAAGCGCTCCACCAAGATGTATGTGACATGAAAGAGTAACCCATGACTCTAACACTTTGTGCATTTGCAGTCCAAAGCAAATTTTAAATATGCACAAATTTAGGGGGAGCTCTTACTTGTCACATACTTCTCAAAGCGACGATATATTTCATGCTTATTATCATTTGTCGAAGCTTTGATCTATATGTTGTCATCAATTACCAAAAAGGGGGAGATTGAAAGTGCAACTATCCCTAGGTGGTTTTGGTAATTCATAACAACATATAGCTCATTGAGCTAATGCTATTCCAAGATGATTATTTCAGGAAAGCTCAATGATTGGCATGGCATGGATGTGAAAGTGGAACCCTCAAAATGCTAAGGACAAGGGATTGGCTCAAGCTCAAAAGCTCAAGACTCTTCATTTTATATTTTAGTGATCCAAGATCACATTGAGTCTTTAGGAAAAGCCAATACTATCAAGGAGGGATGAGGTGTTGCTTAATGAGCCTCTTGCTTCATGTGCTTAGTGATATGCTCCAAAACCCTCAACTACTTTCCCATATCCACATATGACCTAAACCCTAAAGCCAAACTCAGTCCTACCGATTCTTTCTATCCGGCGCCACCGAGTTTCACTTGTCATAAGCCACTGCCAAACCCTAGCAATTCGGTTCTACCGATAGGGATCTCGGTCTCACCGAGATGGGATTGCAAACTCTCTGTTTCCCTTTCGTAACTTTTCGGTCTCACCGAAAGAGCGAATCGGTCCCACCGAGATTGCAATGTAAACTCAGTGTTTCCCCTTTGTAACTTTTCGGTCTCACCGAGTTCCACTCGGTCTCACCGAAAGAGCAAATCGGTCCCACCGAGTTTGCCTGACCAACTCTCTGGTTAGCTAATTACCAAATTCGGTCTCACCGAGTTTGTGTAATCGGTCTCACCGAGATTACGTTATGCCCAAACCCTAACCATATCGGTCCTACCGAGTTGCATGTCAGTCCCACCGAAAATCTCTAACGGTCACTAGGTTTACCTATTTTCGGTCCGACCGAGTTTGTTGATTCGGTCCCACCGAGATTGGAAAACTGTGTGTAACGGTTGGATTTTGTGTGGAGGCTATATATACCCCTCCACCTCCTCTTCATTCGTGGAGAGAGCCATTCAGAACACATACACAATTCCAACTCATATGTTCTGAGAGAGAACCACCTACTCATGTGTTGAGACCAAGATATTCCATTCCTACCATATGAATCTTGATCTCTAGCCTTCCCCAAGTTGCTTTCCACTCAAATCTTCTTTCCAAAAAATCCAAATCCTATGAGAGAGAGTTGAGTGTTGGGGAGACTATCATTTGAAGCACAAGAGCAAGGAGTTCATTACCTACACACCATTTGTTACTTCTTGGAGAGTGGTGTCTCCTAGATTGGCTAGGTGTCACTTGGGAGCCTCCGACAAGATTGTGGAGTTGAACCAAGGAGTTTGTAAGGGCAAGGAGATTGCCTACTTCGTGAAGATCTACCGCTAGTGAGGCAAGTCCTGTGTGGGCGATGGCCATGGTGGGATAGACAAGGTTGCTTCTTCGTGGACCCTTTGTGGGTGGTTGCTTCTTCGTGGACCCTTTGTGGGTGGTTGCTTCTTCGTGGACCCTTTGTGGGTGGAGCCCTCCGTGGACTCGCGCAACCGTTACCCTTCGTGGGTGGAGCCCTCCGTGGACTCGCGCAACCGTTACCCTTTGTGGGTTGAAGTCTCCATCAATGTGGATGTAGGATAGCACCACCTATCCGAACCACGGGAAAAACATCCGTGTCTCCAATTGCGTTTGAATTCTCCAAACCCTTCCCTTTACATTCTTGCAAGTTGCATGCTTTATTTTCCGCTGCCAATATACTCTTTGCATGCTTGCTTGAATTGTGTGATGATTGCTTGACTTGTCCTACAATAGCTAAAATCTGCCAAGAACTAAAATTGGGAAAAGGGTAAGTTTTTATTTGGTCAAGTAGTCTAATCACCCCCCCTCTAGACATACTTTCGATCCTACACTTCCCCTCATTGCTAGATTACTCCATAGATTGATCTTGGTGATGCGTAGAAAATTTTAAATTTCTGCTACGATCCCCAACAGTGGTATCAGAGCTAGGTCTATGCGTAGTTTGTATGGACAAGTAGAACACAAGGCAGTTGTGGGCGTCGATTTTGTCAATTTACTTGCCGTTACTAGTCTTATCTTGATTCGGCGGCATCGTGGGATGAAGTGGCCCGGACCGACCTTACACGTACTCTTGCGTGAGACTGGTTCCACCGACTGACATGCACTAGTTGCATAAGATGGCTAGCGGGTGTCTGTCTCTCCCACTTTAGTCGGATCGTATTCGATGAAAAGGGTCCTTATGAAGGGTAAATAGAAATTGGCATATCACGTTGTGGTTTTGGCGTAGGTAAGAAACGTTCTTGCTAGAAACCTATAGCAGCCACGTAAAAACTTGCAACAACAATTAGAGGACGTCTAACTTGTTTTTGCAGCATATACCTTGTGATGTGATATGGCCAAAAGGATGTGATGAATGATATATGTGATGTATGAGATTGATCATGTTCTTGTAATAGGAATCACGACTTGCATGTCGATGAGTATGACAACCGGCAGGAGCCATAGGAGTTGTCTTAATTTATTTATGACCTGCGTGTTAACATAAACGTCATGTAATTACTTTACTTTATTGCTAAAGCGTTAGCCATAGTAGTAGAAGTAATAGATGACGAGACAACTTCAAGAAGACACGATGATGGAGATCATGGTGTCATGCCGGTGACAACGATGATCATGGAGCCCCGAAGATGGAGATCAAAAGGAGCAAAATGATATTGGCCATATCATGTCACTATTTGGTTGCATGTGATGTTTATCATGTTTTACATCTTATTTGCTTAGAATGACGGTAGCTTAAATAAGATGATCCCTCACTAAAATTTCAAGAAAGGTGTTCCCCCTAACTGTGCACCGTTGTGAAGGTTCGTTGTTTCGAAGCACCACGTGATGATCGGGTGTGATAGATTCTAACGTTCGAATACAACGGGTGTTGACGAGCCTAGCATGTACAGACATGGCGTCGGGACACATGCGAAACACTTAGGTTGACTTGACGAGCCTAGCATGTACAGACATGGCCTCGGAACACGGAAGACCGAAAGGTCGAACATGAGTCGTATAGAAGATACGATCAACATGAGATGTTCACCGTTGATGACTAGTCCATCTCACGTGATGATCGGACACGGCCTAGTCGATTCGGATCATGTTTCACTTAGATGACTAGAGGGATGTCTATCTGAGTGGGAGTTCATTAAATAATTTGATTAGATGAACTCAATTATCATGAACATAGTCTAAATTGTCTTCGCAAATATGTTGTAGATAAATAGCTCAGGTTGTAGCTCCCTGTTTCAATACGTTCCTAGAGAAAGATTAAGTTGAAAGATATTGTAAGCAATGATGCAGACTAGGTCCATAGTCCAAGGAGTGTCCTCACTGCTACACAGAAGGCTTACGTCTTTGATGCACCGCTCGATGTGCAAACCCCTACAACGTCGTCTGTGGATGTTGTGAACACCTGACAGACACATTCTAATGACTACTTGATAGTTTAGTGCACCATACTTTACGGCTTAGAATCGGGATTCCAATGACATTTTGAACGCCATAGAACATATGAGATGTTCCAAGAGCTGAAATTGGGATTTCAGGCTCATGCCCGTGTTGAGAGGTGTGAGACCTCTGACAAGTTCTTTTGCCAACAAGATGGAGGAGAATAGCTCAGCTAGTGAGCATGTGCTCAGAATGTCTGGGTGCTACAATCACTTAAAGTAGTGGGAGTTAAACTTCCAGATAAGATAGTGATTGATAGAGTTCTCTAGCCACTATCACTAAGCTACTAGATCTTCGTGATGAACTATGACATGCAAGGGATGGAGTTGATCCCGGAGCTGTTCGCGGTGCTTAAGACCGCAAAAGGTAGAAATCAAGAAGGAGCATCAAGTGTTGATGGTTTAACAAGACCACTGGTTTCAAGAAGGGCAAGGGCTAGAAGGGAACCTTCATGGATGGCAAACCAGTTGCCGCTCCAGTGAAGGAACACAAGGTTGAACCCAAACCCGAGACTAAATGCTTCTATTGTAAGGGGAACGGTCACTGGTAGCGGAATTACCCCAAATGCATGGTAGATAAGAAGGCTGGCAACTTCAAAGTATATACATTTTATTAATGTGTACCTCACTAGTACTCCTAGTAGCACCTGGGTATTGGATACCGGTTCAGTTACTATTATTGGTGACTTGAAGCAAAAGCTACGGACTAAACGGAGACTGGCTAAGGGCGAGGTGACGATGTGTGTTGGAAGTGTTTCCAAAGTTGATGAGATCACCATCGCACGCTCCATCTGCCTTCGGGATTAGTATTGAACCTAGATAAATGTTATCAGGTGTCTACGTTGAGCATGAATATGATTAGATCATGTTCATTGCAATACGGTTATTCATTTAAATTAGAGAATGATGGTTATTCTGTTTACATGAATAATACCTTTCATGGTCGTGCACCCTATGTGAATGGTTCATTGAATCTCGGTCGTGGTAATACACATATTCACGCCAAAAGATGTAGAGTTAATAATGATAGTACCACTTTCTTGTGGCACTGCCGCTTAGGTCATATTGGCATAAGATGCATGAAGAAACTCCATGTCGATGGATGTTTGGAGTCACTTGATTTTGAATCGCTTGACACATGCGAGCCATGCCTCATGGGGAGGATGACTAAGACCCCGTTTTCAGGTACAATGAAATGGGCAAGTGACTTCTTCAAAATCATACATGCTGATGCGTGTGATCCAATGAGAATTGAAGCGTGCGGTGGATATCGCTATTTTCTCATCTTCACTGACGATTTGAGTAGATAAAGGTATATTTACTTATTGAAGCACAAGTCTGAAACGTTTGAAAGGTTCAAGCGATTTCAGAGTGAAGTTAAGAACCATCATAACAAGAAGATCAAATTCCTACGATCTGATCGATGAGAATTTCTGAGTTATGAGTTTGGCAATCACTTAAGACATTGTGGAATTGTTTCACAGTTGAAGCCACCTGGAACACCACTGGGTTATGGTGTGTCTAGATGTCGTAATCGAACCTTATGAGATATGGTGCGATCTATGATGTCTCTTACCGATCTACCGTTTCATTTTGAGGTTATGTGTTAGAGACAGCTGCATTCACTTTAGATAGGACACCATCTAAGTCCGTTGAGACGACGCCGTATGAACATTGGTTTGGCAAGAAACCAAAGTTGCTGTTTCTTAATGTTTGGGGCTGCGATGCTTAAGGCTTCAGCTGGAGAAGCTCGAACCCAAAGCGGACAAACACATCTTCATAGGATACCCAAAGGTGACAATTGGGTACACCTTCTATCTCAGATCCGAGGGCAAATTGTTTGTCTCCAAGAACGGGTCCTTTCTCGAGAAGGAGTTTCTCTCGAAAGAATTGAGTGGGAGGAAGATAGAACTTGATGAGGTTGTCGAACCTTTATTTCAACCAGAGAGTGATGCAACACAGAAAGATGTTTACTGTGGCGCCTACGTCTGTTGAATAGGAAGTTAATGATAGTGATCATGAAGCTTCGGATCAAGTTGCTATCGAACCTCGTAGGTCGACATGGATATGTACTACTCCTGAGTGGTACGGTAATCCTGTCTTAGATATCATGTTGTTAGACAACAATGAACCTACGAGCTATGGAGAAGCGATGGTGGGCCCGTATTCCGACAAATGGTTAGAAGCCATGAAATCCGAGATAGGATCCATGTATTAGAACAAAGTATGGACTTTGGTGGACTTGCCCGATGATCGGCAAGCCATTGAGATAGATGGATCTTTAAGAAGAAGACGGACGTGGGCGGTAATGTTACCGTCTATGAAGCTCGACTTGTGGGAAAGAGTCTTTTCACAAGTTCAAGGAGTTGACTACGATGAGAATTTCTCACCCGTAGCGATGCTTAAGTCCGTCGGAATCATGTTAGCATTAGCTATATTTTTCGATTATGAAATCTGACAAATGGATGTCAAAACAAGTTTTCTTACTAGTTTCCGTAAGAAAAGGTTGTATGTGATACAATAAAAGGTTTTGTCGATCCTAAGGATGCTAAAAGGTATGCTAGCTCCAGCAATCCTTCTATGGACTAGAGCAAGCATCTCGGAGTCAGAATACATGCTTTGATAGAGTGATCAAAGCTTTTAGGTTTATACAGTGTTTGCTAGAAACTTGTATTTACAAGAAAGTGAGTGGGAGCACTACAACATTTCTGATAAGTATATGTGGATGACATATTGTTGATCCAAAATAATGTGAAATTTCTGGAAAGCATAAACGGTTGTTTGAAGAGGGTTTTTCAAAGGAAGACCTGGATAAAGCTGCTTACATATTGGGCATTAAGATCTATAGAGATAGATCAGAACGCCTGATGATACTTTCAAAGGATGCACACCTTGACATGTTTTTGAAGGAGTTCAAAATAGATCGGTCAAAGAAGGGGTTCTTACCTGAGTTGTAAGGTGTGAAGTTGAGTAAGACTCGAAGATTGACCACGGCAGAAGAAAGAGGAAGGACGAAGGTCGTCCCCTATGCTTTTGTCATAGGCTCTATACGGTATGCCATGCTGAGTACCGCACCTGATGTGTACCTTGCCACATGTCTGGCAAGAGGGTACAAAGGTGATCTAGGAGTGGATCACCAGATAGCAGTCAAAATTATCCTTGGAGGAATAAGGAAATGTTTCTCGGTTATGGAGGTGATGAAGAGTTCGACATAAAGAGTTACGTCGATGCAAGCTTAACACCTATCCGGATAGCTCTGAGTAGAGATACGGATACGTATAATGGAGCAACAATTTGGAATAGCTCCAAGTGGAACGTGGTAGCAGCATCTACGATATGACATAAAGTTTTGCGAAATACATAGGGATCTGAATATGGCAAGACCCGTTGACTACAACCTCTCTCACAAGCATAACATGATCAAACCCAGAACACTTTGAGTGTTAATCACATAGTGATGTGAACTAGATCATTGAGTCTACTAGACTCTTGGATGTTGGTCACATGGCGATGTGACCTGTGAGTGTTAATCACATGGCGATGTGAACTAGATTATTGACTCTAGTGCAAGTGGGAGACTGTTGGAAATATTCCCTAGAGGAAATACTAAATTAGTTATTATTATTATATTTCATTGTTCATGATAATCGTTTATTATCCATGCTAGAATTGTATTGATAGGAAACTCAGATACATGTGTGGATACATAACAACACCATGTCCCTAGTAAGCCTCTAGTTGACTAGCTCGTTGATCAATAGATGGTTACGGTTTCCTGACCATGGACATTAGATGTCGTTGATAACGGGATCACATAATTAGGAGAATGATGTGATGGACAAGACCCAATCCTAAGCCTAGCACAAAGATTGTGTAGTTCATATGCTAAAGCTTTTCTAATGTCAAGTATCATTTCCTTAGACCATGAGATTGTGCAACTCCCGGATACCGTAGGAGTGCTTTGGGTGTGCCAAACGTCACAACGTAACCGGGTGGCTATAAAGGTTCACTACAGGTATCTCCGAAAGTGTCTGTTGGGTTGGCATGAATCGAGACTGGGATTTGTCACTCCGTGTAACGGAGAGGTATCTCTGGGCCCACTCGGTAGGACATCATCATAATGTGCACAATGTGACCAAGGAGTTGATCACGGGATGATGTGTTACGGAACGAGTAAAGAGACTTGCCGGTAACGAGATTGAACAAGGTATCGGGATACCGACGATCGAATCTCGGGCAAGTACAATACCGCTGGACAAAGGGAATTGAATACGGGATTGATTGAATCCTCGACATCGTGGTTCATCCGATGAGATCATCGTGGAACATGTGGGAGCCAACATGGGTATCCAGATCCCACTGTTGGTTATTGGCCGGAGAGTTGTCTCGGTCATGTCTGCATGGTTCCCGGACCCGTAGGGTCTACACACTTAAGGTTCGATGACGCTAGGGTTATTAGGAAGACTTGTATGTGATTACCGAATGTTGTTCGGAGTCCCAGATGAGATCCCGGACGTCACGAGGAGTTCCGGAATGGTCCGGAGGTAAAGATTTATATATGGAAAGTTGTTGTTCGGGTTCCGGGAAAAGTTCGGTTTTTTCCGGTATTGTACCGGGAAGCTTCCGGAAGGTTCCGGAGGATTCCGGAGGGGTCCGGAGGTCCGGAAAATGTTCCACCACGTGCAATATAGCAGCATGGGCTGTAAGGGGGCGCCCTAACCTTAATGGGCCAAGGGAACCAGCCCCCCAAGGCCCATGCGCATGGGAGAGGGGAAACCCTAAGGGGAAGGGCCTCCACTTGACTTGGGAGGCACTCCTCCCCCCTTGGCCGCCGCCCCAACCCTAGATGGGATCTAGGGGGGCCGGCCCCCTCTGTCCCCACCTATAAATAGTGGAGGGGTGGGAGGGCGGCCACACCCTTGAACCTGGCGCAGCCCCTCCCCTCCAATACCTCTCCTCCTCCGCGTGAGCTTGGCGAAGCCCTGCCAGAGAACTGCCACTCCATCACCACCACACCGTCGTGCTGCTGTTGGACTCGCTTCCTCAACCTCTCCTTCCTCCTTGCTGGATTAAGGCATGGGAGACGTCTCCGTTCCGTATGTGTGTTGAACGTGGAGGTGCCGTCCGTTCGGCGCTAGGATCATCGGTGATTTGGATCACGACGAGTACGACTCCATCAACCCCGTTCACTTGAACGCTTCCGCTTAGCGATCTACAAGGGTATGTAGATGCACTCTCCTTCCCCTCGTTGCTAGATTACTCTGTAGATTGATCTTGGTGATGCGTAGAAAATTTTAAATTTCTGCTACGATCCCCAACAAACATATGATACATGGAGATCTCATATAGATATTGTGTTGTGTTCTGTGTTAGACATTTGTACCAGTTAGACATTTGTACCAGAACCTGAACCAGCTCCACAAGGGACAGACAGTGAAGAACCACCTGTTGGCATGTGCTAGGTCAAGCAACACTACAAGGTGGCTGCAAAACATGGAGAGGTTCAAGGTTGATTGTCCTGAAGCACATGCTTGGTTAGATGAAAAGAAGCCCTCGGAGTATTGCAGAGCTTTCTTCGGTGATTTTGTCAAGTGTGACATACTTACAAATAATTCATGTGATGTTTTCAACAAGTAATTATATACTACTAATCTTTTCTACTTCTAAGTACTTTTGCTTATTAAATGTCTATTACTAATGTTTACTACTACTCATGTAGGTGGATATTAGAAGCTAGAGAGTTGCCTATCCTGTCTATGTTAGAGAACATTGCTTGCAAGATAGGCACAAGATATGTCAAGATGCAGAAAGAGGCTCAGAAGTGGATTGGTCAGATTTGTTCAAAGATAAGACAGAAAGTTCAAAAAAATGCAGATTATGCAGCAAATTACTTTGCTACTGAATATGGAAGGCCAACTTTCAAAGTTTTGAGCAATGGTGTTAGTTACATTGTAGAGCTAAACATGAGACCTTGCACTTGCAGAAGATGGCAGTTAACTACCATTCCATGCAGCCATGCAATAGCTTGTTGCAGACATGAGAGAATAAAACCTGAACAAATGGTATCGAGCTGCTATTCTCTTAATGCTTTTATGCAAGCTTATGGTCCAGTGGTGAAGCGTGTTAGAGATAAATCTGAATGGGAGCATGTTAATGCCCCAGTAGTGAAACCACCCTTCTATGAGAAGGTTGTTGGTAGACCATCAAGCAAAAAAAGAAGAAAAGGTCCTGAAGAAAATGAGGATGGTACAAAGTTGAGCAAACATGGGGTCACTATTTATTGTTGATATTGTGGTTATGAAGGTCATAACAGGAAAGGATGCCCTAGATTGAAGGAGATTGCAAGGGCAGAAGCAGCACAAGCAGCAGAATCTCACACCCAAGTAGCACAAGAACCAACAGAGGTGCAAGATCAAGCAAGACCAAAGAGAAAGAGAAGAAGAACTGTGCAAGAGCAAGTGGGCATGCCAATCTCCATTCCAAACCCAAATAGAGGTCCCATAATTGTTGATGAGAATGGAGATGCTAATATTCCTGAGATACTACAGGTAATAAGAAACACACTATTTAATGTTTAATGTTTTGAAGAAGAAGTACTAATACAATGTTTAATGTTTTGATCAGCACATTGATCATGTAGAACTAGATCCCAGGAAAGATCCTTCCAATGTGAAAGAATCTATGATATCTCAGCTGGCCCATGAGGTGAATTCGGAAAATGCAACACTTGATGTTCTGCTTTTGTTATGTATTTCATGTTTTGATCAGTCATCTATGTTATATATTGCATGCACCAAAAATTGTATTTGAAGATATTGAGCCTTTCCCCATGGAATCTGGTTTTGCTGCACAATATAGAGCAAATATTCCACCACCAAGGAGAAGCACAGTTATAGCTGACCAGCTCAGAGGTCAAACAAGGGATAGGTCTAGAAGAAGAAGAGTAGCTAGAACTACAGCTAGTGCAGTGAATAGGAGGGGTGCAAATCAAAGAAGAGAAAGAGGCAGCACTAGCAATAGTGCAGCAGCAGGAACATCAGGTGCTCGAGGGTTTTAATTTATTCTGTTTGGAGAGAGAGGATGAAGAGCAGGAGGAAGAGCAGGAAGAAGAGGGGGTAGAGGAGGAAGAAGAGGAGGAGGCAGAAGAGGAGGAAGAGCAAGAAGCATGGCAGAACAGGATGAAGAAGAGATCAACAACACACAATCAGCACCACCAGACTAATATCATGCTTTGTAATTCAGTGTTGTCCTTGTTTTAGTGTTGAGCTTGCAACCTCTTGATCGTTTGGCAGTCTGTTGTGAACTTCTTTACTTTTGGTAGTGTTCCAGGCTTGGAAATGTCGCTACTTTAACCTGGTGTCATGCATTGGTTTTGTTAATGAAAACCTGGTAGTTGAGTTTGTTAACTGCTACTGTCCTGCCTTAGTTTGGTTTGTTAACCTGGTATTTAAGATTCCGCTGATGCTTGTGTTCTTCTAGCTAGCATTGCTGAGAATTGAATTATCGTCTTTTCTGCAAGAGTGTAGTAGTATCTTCTATGGCTCTGTTATGTTACATACTGCATACTGCATATCAACTACTTTCTTCCACACTAAATGCATACTACAGATAGGTTGAGAACACAAATTGTGAACTAGTTCATTTCATATAAATTGCATAGTGCATACAAGAGATAAACCACAACATATAGGATACAACAATAGCAGGTCTGGATACAACAAACTGGTTACATCAGGTCTGGGTACATTTGTTCTTAAACACAAAGGCTACAATGCCACAGTAGAACACAGCAGATACATATATCAGATGTTGCATCTACATCTTGAACAGACCACCTGCACGGCCATCTGTCCCTGGACCTGCAAATCCATGCCCACCTCCAATGTATGCCCTCTCTGCCCCATCAATTGTACCAGGATAGCAACTAAAATTGTGACAACGAGCACTGTTGGATTCATCGTCGTAATCGTAAGCAGGAGGCAACTCTGTGAATATTGGGCTCTGATCTATAACCTTCAGAATATGGATCTTCACAACATGCAGAACTGTTCGCTTCTCGAGTGTCAAGTGACTGGAAGGTGGTGAAATTGGCCCGTCAGAGTCTGAAGTTGGATAATCTTGGGGTAGGTCAGGTTCTGGCAGCTCCACTTCATATAACTTGGGCACCTTGTTAGGATTTTTCATTCACGCTTCAACAACGATGAAACAACGATCAGTGGGCTTCACCATCTTAACGAGATTGCCGCCGAGACTACTTACGAGCTTGCCAACAAACTCAACCACCCATGATTCTTGCGGCAGCCCATCTAAGCTCAACCTAGTTAAAAACATAAAAGACAACGCCTCGCCACCCATCCCATGGCGCCAACGACTAAACTGGATCGCCGCTCCGCCGGCGGTAAGTTTATGGGAGTGGTAGATGAGCACCCGAGTGCAATCCTTGCCGGACCGGAACCGCACAAGAAAATCCACCGGAGGGGAACATACCTCGACCATGACGTGGTCGTGGGAGAGGCTGCATTGCGACTTCAAAGCAGCAACCACCTATACCGGCGACACGGGAGGCCGGTGCCCTTCCACTGTGCCCATCAGTGCACGACCACGCAACTTCTCCTCCACTCGGTACATTCCCGGCGTGCGCTGGAGCACACAGCGGCCGAACTCAGGCCTCAACTCCGGCTCGCCGCGCCTCCAGCACTCCGCCGGAAAGAAGACACTCCCCTCCCTGTTCTCCGGCCGCCAGCTCTCTCCCTCGAACTGCTCCATCTCGAGCTAAGTGACGGCTGCGGCAGATCGAAATAGAGGATGAAGTGAGAGGAATGCTAGGGTTTGGCACGAATCGGGCTGATTTGGGGATTTTGACTGGGGAGGGGATGCACTATTTGCAAAAAAACAACCCAAAATACTGACGGGCCCGCATTGCATAAAGGACAAAAAACTGACAGTGGGCCGAAGCTGAGTTAGCCAGCCACGTCGGCCCCGTCATGGCTCGAAACGGGATAGTGACCAATTTGCCCATAAAACAAACCAAACTGACCACTTTTTCACGTTTTGACACTCTTGTGACCAATGTACTCATCTTGCGAGAGTTCGCTGACCAATGGTGCGTTTATCTCAATGCCTTGCCTTATATTGACGGGCGGCCGCTCCAGGGCATGACTGAGGGATGCACATGGACCTCACCAAACATCTATAGGGACGTCGGTTAGGAGTGGTTCCAATGACAGTGCCGGCAGGGAAGGATAACCACCAGACGAGCTCACCCTGGCCAGCATCAGCGAGGTTGTCATCTTTGTCAACCGGAGTGGAGAAGCTTCCTGAAAAACCATTTCGTGGCCAACCAGGACATTACATGCCAATACGGATGGACACTTCCGCATGGGAAAAACTCTATCGAAAAACTTAAATTCAGTCTAAGTAAGTGAACTACCTAAAATATCACTGACGCCTTAATATACTACACCAATTCTGGTGTAGCATAGCCGCATCTGGGCCATTCAATCACAGAAATAAACAACCTAGAATGGTTTGATGTACCATAAAAGGAACCAATCTCCGTCCTCCATGGGTCTAACTGCCTGGCACAGCAAGAGAGCGGACTAGTCGTTGCTCTTGCATGTGCATATCTTATATGGAACTACACGAACTTCCAACCACAGTAAGTTTCTCCATTCGATTTATACCAGATCATCACAACTATTGTAGAGATTGTACCACATAAGATACAATATTCATGCTAAATATTTCAATTGTTTAGCCTAGTGTAGAACGAGATCAATTATTTTGTTCTCTCATTCTTTGTGCATATGTCTAGGCATGCTTATTGGGTGCCTTTTCTCTTGTGTTGGAAGTTGGAACATGGATTGGATGATAGCAAAGATGAAGTAGAAAGGGTTAATGGCGATAAACATGCTAAAAAGTTACGACGACTAGCTCCATGGTGAGTGATCATGCTGGTTTTAGCAGTGAACAGTTCTGTGATGTACACATGCAGTTTGGACTTTATCATGCTCTATCCACCTTGAGTTCCTAGCTGCTCATGCTTCTGTGTGTGTGTGTGTCTGTGTGTGTGTGTGTCTGTGAGTTACCGTTCAATGTTGCATGGACGGAGGGTTACTATATAAATTCCGGGCGGATGTCATGCCACCTTTGTGATGTACACATGCAGTTTGGACTTTATCATGCTCTATCCACCTTGTGTTCCTAGCTGCTCATGCTTGTGAGTTACCGTTCATTGCTGCATGGACGGAGGATTATATATAAATTCCAAACGGAATTCATGCTACCTTATTATATGTCAATTAGGTAGCTAAGCTAGCAAATCAATCTTTTATGCTTAATTTGTCAGAATGGTGCTATTCATTAATGCCAGTATATCTGCAAAGTTTAGGTGAGAGATTGGAGGAAACCAACATGCTAGTGAGCGGGCTTCTCCCACTGTGACACAACCAGTGCGAGGCGTTTGGCTGTTATTCCTTCTAGGACGCAGTATCTATTAGGTGACATAGACCCTATAGATGCAAGGTGTTGGCGAGGCTCCTGATACAACAGCTGGTCCATCGCCTGGGAGTTTGATTGTTGTGGAGGTTATTGTGAGCAGTTCTGCGTATGTTGTAAGCAAGGTTGGCACTTAAGTTGGTGCCCTGCAATCGGATAATGAGCTCTCGTTCCATCTTGCGCAAACACACAGAAGCAGGGCAGACGGGCAGGTAGGAGGGATTCGGCTTGCCTGCTCCCTCTTCATGCTCCCATATATGCTCCTACTTCATCCTATGGTTGTCTTTTTTTCTTTTTTCTTTTTAATTTAATCATCTTCCCCCCTGATTTTAAGG
The DNA here is from genome assembly GCF_003073215.2 of Triticum urartu. Taxonomy (NCBI): domain Eukaryota; kingdom Viridiplantae; phylum Streptophyta; class Magnoliopsida; order Poales; family Poaceae; genus Triticum; species Triticum urartu. The sequence continues at coordinate 678,165,871 of NC_053028.1, forward strand.
AGATGAAGGACTACAACCTGAACTTCGTAGGACACTAGAAAAGGGAACACCGATTGACAGTCACCTGACATTTATAGTCGATAGATGCATTTTTTTGTCACGTATCACTAGAGGTGGCCTTTACATTAGGCGATATTTGTACAACAATCATGTCTAATGAGGTCTGGAGTGTGATTGGCCGAGGCTGTTGGAGACAATCGAGTTGGAGTGCCAGCCCATTTATGTTTTTGCATGTCTAGTTCCAAAGATTGATTATTATATTACTTTGTTAGATGGTCAAACCCACTGTGTGTAAATACATTATATATGTGGACATGCATTCGTGTTGGTACGTACGTACATGATGCAGGTTAGTGAGCCAACCCCAGTTTGCTTCCAAGAGACCGGTGCGATGTATATGCATGACATGACAGCCATAACAAGCTGTTAGACAGTTAGCTAGCCATAGAGATAGGATCCAGTTCAGTTTAAACTCATTGTAATCTATCTCTCCCTCTATTGATGAGGATGCCATAGCAAGAGGCGATGCATGGTGGTGTCATTCGCAGACCTGCCACCTGCATTCACTTGCTAGGACGGCGTGAGGCTGCCGGAGCGTTCTGATCTGAGATTTTGGCAGTGCCGGTGCCCTTGCTCCGTCGTTAATAATGTCACCCTGTATATGACACTGTTGGGATGGTGGAAAGTGGAGGCGGCGGTACTGATGACTTTGATTGATGGTGTTTTTCAAGTATCTAGTTTCGAGCTCCGGCTTGAATACCCTGGGTCTGATCCTAGTTGGTTATACCTGGCAATGGTGGTGTTTTTGCGTTGTTACCTTGTCGAAGGCATTGCTTCGAGTTTGCCTGGACATAATCTTCACGGTGAAAACTCATGATCTGACATTCAATTGTCGGATCCCGTGACGGCAGCGCTTGCGCGTCGTTCCCTTCCTGAATATGTCACTTTTGGAGACTTTCTCCTAGGGCTCGTGTTGTCGAGAGATGATTGATGCTGATAGTCTTTTTTCCCTGCACCTAGGCATAGCGTCGGTCTTGTATGACTTTTCTTTTGTCAGTGTGATCCTGTGGGTGTGGGTGTGTGTTTTAGTATTGGTTGTGTGCATCCTAATTATGCAAAGACATTATGAGTCGATAAAAACACCCTTTGTCGAAAAGTCTCTCCCGCTGTACCTTCTCTCCTTGATCTCTTGTAACATATTGCAGGATTGTACTCTCTCTTGTACGCCATGGCAGGATGTTGGCCCCTATATACCAACGCGGCCACCAAACTTACACAACCAGTAGACATGCCCTGACCAGTCCCCAAATGTATTACACTGTGTTTGCTCAACGCCAAGACCAAACTGTGTTTGCTCTACTATCTGAGTCTCTGACACAGTCCCTGAGCACGAACGTGCTTAGTTTGGATCGAGCCTGCGATGGAAGGGACGGTGAATGCCATTTGTAATTAGCTGGAGCAGATGACGGGTGCTGCACGCATGCCTCGAGGAGCAGGTTGTAGACACAGATGGTGTGTTGGACACAGATGATGGTGTGTGGGCGCGCCCCCAGGCCCGCCCCGCTCCCTGCTGCCCCCTGCCCCCTCCCCGCGACGCGCCCGCGCGCACTGGGGGGAACCTTAGTTGCCGCAGCCTTCGGCCCCGCCTACCTCCCCCCGCCACCGGCGAGCTCCGGTGGGCGTGGCGGCGGCAGGGCCCTTCTCCCCCTTGCTCGTGGGACGCCGGCACGGGGTGGCCTCCTCGAGCGGCGGCGTTGGACATTGCAGGGTTCAACGGTGGGCTCGCGGGGCGGCCTCACTAGTGCAGAACCGGACTATAGCACCGGTTCGTAAGGCCTTTTAGTGCCGGTTCGGTAACCGGCATTAAAGTGTGGGGACTAAAGGTCCCCTCCTTTAGTACCGGTTCCGCACGAACCGGTGCTAAAGGGCAATCGCGTGGCATGAGCCAGCTCCGGGGGCAGAGAGCCCTTTAGTACCGGTTGGTGACACCAGCCGGTATTAAAAGGTCGGGGGTTTTGGGTTTATGATTTTTTCATTTAATTTTGTGTTTTCCATTTAATTCTTTTTCGTTTGCTAGTATTTTACGATACTACATATTGTACATGTTATATATATATATATATATATATATATATATATATATATATATATATATACTCCCTCCGTTGGAAAATAGATGACTCAACTTTGTACTAACTTTAGTACAAAGTTGGGTCATCTATTTTGGAACGGAGGGAGTATATATCATCGAATGTCTCACAACCACCATTAATTCACACATACACACATGTATATATATACAATTAGCTAGCTGTATACAATTTCTCCTAATTGGTGCCTTTAGAGCCAGTGGCATTAGCCTAATTGGTGCCTTCGGAGCACGATGACAATTGGAAGTGGTTCATGAGGGCGGTAGCGGGTAATGGTATTCTCCGTTCGTATCTATGACCTGGTCGAGCAAAAATCCCGATATTTCCTCTTGAATTGCTTGTATGCGCTCCGTTGGTAGGAGCTTGTCCCGCACCTCTCTGAATTGTTAAGACGGACATCAGTATGCATGTGTATAGTTGTGTGACTAGATATCGATAATGGTGTAAAAATTCTGAATAGTGTTCTCAAACGTACTCAGTCCTGTCTTTGAGATCTGCTCCTTTCGGACGCCATCATGTGAATGTTCTCGCAAACGTAGTATCCACACAGATTATTCTCCGGCGCCTGCTTCAGGGCCTTTATGAGAATGGAATTTGATCAGATAATAATTAATCAAGCATGATAATTAAAGAGATGGCAGCTAGCTAGCTAGTACTCCCTCCGTCCGGAAATACTTGTCATCAAAATGGATAAAAGGCGATGTATCTAGACGTATTTTAGTTCAAGATACATCTCTCTTTATCCATTTTGATGACAAGTATTTTCAGACGGAGGAAGTACTACTTAATTACTTACCTTGGGTCGATACCATTTCAGGTTTTGTTTCCATTGGCCTGGAGTGACGTTGATGAACTTTGCCCAAGCCCTACCTGCCGACAAAGAAAATGAATAAAGAGATTTTTAAATAGTTGTTATCAGGAAATGATGAACTAATTAAATAGGCCGAGATATAGTTAATAATGATTGAAATTACCTGTTTACTATCCCCTTCACGATGGTGTAGTCACTTTGTTTCTTAAGTAGTGAGTCCAGTACTTCAAATGTTCCTTCATCAACTTTAATGATTAACAAGATCCGGTGAAAACTGCATGCACACACGTTTGCATGTCTTAATTAAGCGGGCATATATATGTAAGCAAAAACATGTAGCTAGCTAGTAAGCACACACAAAATTTGTAGTACAAGACAGTGTGACTCACAGGAAGTTGTAAGGAAGTAGTATATCTTCATTGTATTTGAGGCGCTTGAAGAACTCTAGCATGCTTTCCTCTACACTTGCTTGATAATATGTATCTAATTTCCATGTGTATTCATTAATGGTATTTGGGTCAATGAACCTAATGCCATAGCATGCACCTTTTTTCATTTCATACATCTTCATCCTGCATAATACCACGGAAAAGAATATAGTGAGGATAATTACAGGTAATGATTGATCAAAATGATCACTATAGCTAGCTTGAGACTTAAATTACAGAAAGAAATTACTTACAGACAATAGCAACTGACGATAGATTTGTCGAGTGCGTCTTGATTGTATAACAGAAATAGTTCTGAATACTCAATGGACACAGCTTTCTCATGGAAGTAATGATCCTTCTTGACATTCACCATGAGGGAGTCTTGATTGGAAATCTTGGTAATGTTCATGTATCATTGATGCAATTCATACATTTTCGTTGGGAGCTTCTTGACCTCTTCTGGCTCGACCAAAGGTTGGTCCCGGACATATTTTCGTTTTATTTCCTCCCCTCTAAGCAGAGACATGGGCTCGATATCGAGGAGTTGTCCAACAGTGATCATGAGCCTTTCAGCCTGCTCAATATGCTCCTCGGTTATTACCACATCGCCCAGCCTGGGAACGTTAACGGTTTGCCCATAATAATATTGGGCGCGCGTACTCTTATGTGTTGTTGGCACAACAAGCGGGGGGATTGATTGCGCCTCCTGTTCTCCCAGCTGGGGAACGGTTTTACCGCTCCTTTTGCCAGCTGATTTGCTCGAGTTCGAGCTCGCCTCATTCTGTAGACGTGCTCGATTTAACTTCCTGAGGTGGCGCTCATAGTCTGTGTCAACGGGCTTGGGAGCTGGTGCTCTAGCCATACGAATGAAGTGGTCAATCTTTTCCTCAGGCACTTTCTCCCTTGGCGGTGGTGGCGATTTCGCTGCAAAATGGGCTTCCACATGGGCCTTCACTATGGCTGCGTTTTCCTCCTCGAACTTGTCGTAAGGCCTCTGCGGAAGAGGCGCGAGGCTTGGACCATATTGAAATCGCTTGCCTCCGCCTGTACCTCCCGTACTACCTCGACTTGTACCGCTACGCACCATAGCTGCGGCGGCTCTCTTCCGTGATTTCTGAGGTGGCGGAGACGGCTTACGTGGCTGAGTTGGAGGAGGAGGAGTGGCCTGAAGCTGTGCCGGACTTAGAGGAGGAGTGGCCTGAAGTTGTGCCGGACTTGGAGGAGGAGTGGTCTGACGTTGTGTCGGACTTGGAGGAGGAGTGGCATGATGCGTTGGTGGACTTGGAGGAGCGGGGGTCTGCTGACTCGGTGGCGGACTTCGACGAGGAGTCGGCTGACGCGGTGAAAGATGATGCAATCCTTTCTTCATAGGATGATTCGATGTTTGGCCTCTCCCAGTGTGTGCTCCTCGTCACCTTCAGGAATGTCAAGCTCTAGCCCCGAATATTGGTCCACCACCTCATCAACCAAGACACGAGCATAGCCTACTGGAATCGGGTTGCAATGAAAGGTTGCCTCGGGGGGATTTGTAAAAGCAACGGCGTCCGCCACCTTCATGGATATGTTCTTCATTTTGAAGTGTAGCTCACAGTTAGTGTTCTCCATGATGTCATCCACGGGGCATCTATCCAGCAATGCGTCGCCCAGGGCGGAACCCACGCTGCTTCTCGGCATAGATGGGACGGTGCTATCCAATGCTGGATCATCCGCTAGCTGCTGCTGCTGCTGAGACCCCCTTTGCTGGCTAAGTGAGTCGATTTGCTCCTGCTGCCGCTGGAATTTGACTGCCAAGTCCGCGTGCGCTGATTCTAGGCCTTGAAGGCATTCATAGTCCTGCTTCCTCTGCTCCTCCTCCATCTTCCTCTTCTTCTCCTCTGCAATCTTCCTTCTCGCACGTTTTCTGTAGTCGACGTTCTAGTCCGAAAACCTCTCATACCACGGAATAATGCTCATGCCTCGTGTTCTTCCCAGGCGTTTAGGATTTCCCAGGGCACATGTAAGCTCGTCGTTCTCTCTGTTGGGCTCGAACACCCCCGATCGAGCCTCTTCTATTGCAACAAGTATCTTATCTTCGGCTTCATTCACACATGCCTTCTTCGAAACTAAGCCTGTCTTCGGGTCCAACTCCCCCCCATGCGCATAGAACCAAGTCCTGCACCTGGGGGGCAGCTCAATGTAATTGGAGTGACACCTGCATCCTCCATCTCTTTCTTAGACTTATCCCACTTAGGCATTGCCACCGCGTAGCCACCTGGCCCTAGCTTATGGAACTTATCCTTTTTTGCGGCATTGGTCTTGTTTATTCTCGACGTTCCTTAGATAATTCCGATTCCTTGAATTTCACGAAATCGTCCCAATGAGCACTTTACTTCTCTAGTGTTCCCTTGAATACTGGAGTCTTCTTTCCTCCCTTCACGTACTGGTCCCATACATGTTTCTTGTGGTTGTTGAATGCAACCGCCATCTTCCTAAGAGCAGCGTCCTTGACTTTATCCACATCTGCATCTGTGAAATGATCTGATAGGGTGAAATGTTTCATGAGAGTTTCCCAAAGCAGAACTTTTTGTCCATCGTCGTCAAAAGTAAGATCTGGACGTGGCTTTGCTGGCTCTCTCCATTCTTGAAGGGAGATCGGGAGTTGGTCCTTCACAAGAACTCCGCACTGAGAATGAACTTGTCCGCAATCTTCTTAGGCGCTAATGGTTCGCCATTAGGTTTGATGGCCTCGATATTGTACTTTACGCCCTCCTTCAACTTTTTGTTCAGGCCTCGTACTGTCCTGCTGCCTGAAGATTTGCTCAATCCGGATGGCGGAAAGAAGAAAGATCGATTTGTTAATATATCTTCGAGTCATAGAGTCACATGCCAGGTGCTATGGTTGCTGCTCTGCTCCCCAAAAGGATTAATGTCATCTGTGCTTAGACCAAACCATACGTTCCTTGCGTCATCTCTAAACTCCTTCCCATACTTTCTCTCGATTTTTCTCTACTGCGACCCGTCAGCGGGTACTCTCAACTTTCCGTCTTTCTTACGGTCTTCTCTGTGCCATCGCATCGCCTTGGCATACTCTTTGTTTTGGAACAAACGTTTCAACTGTGGTATTATAGGAGCATACCACATCACCTTGGCAGGAATATTCTTCCTGGGCCGCTCGCCCTCGACATCACTAGGGTCATCGTGGCTGATCTTATAGCGCAATGCACCGCATACCGGGCAAGCGTTCAAATCCTTGTACTCACCGCGGTAGAGGATGCAATCATTAGGGCATGCATGTATCTGCTGCACCTCTAACCCTAGAGGGTAGACAGCCTTCTTTGCTTCGTACATACATTCGGGCAATTCGTTGTCCTTTGGAAGCATATTCTTTATCATTACTAGCAACTTTCCAAATCCCTTGTCAGATACACCATTCTCTGCCTTCCATTGCAGCAATTCCAATGTGGTGCCCAGCTTTTTCTTGTCACCTACGCAATTCGGGTACAACAATTTTTTGTGATCCTCTAACATGCGCTGCAACTTTTTCTTCTCCAAATCACTTGCGCAGTTTCTCTTTGCATCGGCAATGGCCCGACCTAGATCATCAACGGGCTCATCTGATGCCTCTTCTTCAGCTTCTTCCCGCATTACCGGCTCAACTTCTTCCCGCATTACCGGCTCAGCTTCTTCCCCCATTCTTGTATCATCGTATTCAGGGAACACATGGCCAGGATAGCTGCTGTCGTCCTCTTCTTCTTCATTGTCTTCCATCATAACCCCTCTTTCTCCGTGCTTGGTCCAAACATTATAGTGGGGCACGAAACCGGACTTAAACAGGTGGACGTGAATGGTTCTTGACTTAGAGTAATTTAGATCATTCTTATAGACAGCACATGGACAAGGCATAAAACCATCCGCCCGCTTGTTTGCCTCAGCCGCAAGCAGAAAAGTTTGCACGCCATTAATGAACTCGAGAGAGTATCGGTCATCGTACATCCATTGTCGGCTCATCTTCATTACACAACACCGAAAAATACCAAATTAATACAAGTTCATACATAAAGTTCATACAACACTTAAATGCAACAAATAAATAACTCTCTAGCTAAAGAATTTAAATGCAACAACAAATGCGATCAAGATCGCAACTAAGGTAACAATTAATCCAATAACATAATGATACCAAGCCTCACTATGAATGGCATATTTTCTAATCTTTCTAATCTTCAAGCGCATTTTCTCCATCTTAATCTTGTGATCATCCATGACATCGGCAACATGCAACTCCAATTCCATCTTCTCCCCCTCAATTCTTTTCAATTTTTCCTTCAAATCCTCGTTTTCTTTTTTCAACTAAATTTAACCTCTTGACAATAGGGTCGGATGGAATTTTTGATTCAACTACCTCCTACATACAAATATCTATGTCAACTTGATGGGCATAATTTGTCATAAACACGAAATGCAACAAATAGTTTTAGAAGAGAATATACCACATCCGAATCATAACCCGGACGAGGGCCAACGGGGACGGATATCAAAACCATGGCACTATGTATAACAAACAACGTATGGGTAAGATAATTATACGAGTAACTATATATCCAAATCGCACAAACACCAATTTTTTATATAAAGCATTCATGAACAAGAGGCTCACCACAAGGTGGTGCCGGCGAAGGGACGTTGCTGGCGATCGACGGTGGTTACGACGGAGATTTAGAAGGCACTAAGTAAACCACACATACATATGCAAACTAAGTGTTATTTTTGACCTCAAATTGCATAAAAATCAAATACTAGCACATGTATATAATTCCTCCCAAATTACTAAACTCACAGATCAATCACTATATAAAGCATTGCAAGAGCTAATCTAGAAATGAGAGATGAAAGGACAAAATTGCTAACCTTTGTGATCATTTGAATGGATGGGGGCCTTCAAATCTTGACAAATTTTGGGCAAAATGTGTGATGAACTTGAGAGGAAGAGGGAAAGAACAGAAAGGAGAGGGGAAAGGGGAAGAACAGAGCGAGCTCGGGTGGACGAAGGGTGTATGTAGGACGACCTTTAGTACCGGTTCGTGATACGACCCGGTACTAAAGGTGCTGGAGGGGCCCCGGACTGACAACATCCTGTCACCACTCACTTTAGTACCGGTTCGTGGCACGAACCGGTACTAAAGGTTCGCCACGAACCGGTACTGATGATGTCCGCCCGCCTAGCCGTTGGAATCGGCACTAATGGACACATTAGTGTCGGCTCAAATTCAAACCGCCACTAATGTGCTTCACATTTGACCCGTTTTCTATTAGTGCCTGCTGGTGGCGGCGCGCTGGCACCATGGATCTCGCGCGCGGCGGGGCGGCTGCGATCGGCCTCCTGCTAGATCCGGCCAGATCTCGCGGTGGGGGTCGGCCGGCCACATGTGGCGACGGCGGTGCGTGCTCGGCGGCTCCGGCGCTAGGAGCTCGCCGGGCGACGCGGGTAGGGCAGAGGCCAGGTGTGGCTGTTGCTCTGGCCGTGGGCGGCGACGTGTGGAGGTCCGGCGGTGGTGGACTCTGTGTGTCGTGGCGGCTTCATGGTGGCTTGGTGGATCTGCCTGGGCGGCAGCCGGCTTCTCCGGCGTCAGCTTGTTTGCAATCGGACCATTTTGGTCTTCACCCCATCTCCTCGGCGCCCAGTCGCTACTCCCTTCGAAGGGCTGGCCTTTTCCCGGCTGCGGTCCATCGCTCGTCTCGCACCCGATGCAGCAGGACCGAACTCGTCTCACGCACGGTGCAGCAGGACTGACCTTGTCCCCCGACGGTGTTGCACGACCGATCTCATCTCGCGCTCCGGGCTGCAGGATGGGTCCATGGATGCCAATGTTGGTAGCCCTGGTCGCGGTAGCACGGTGCTCCTGGGCAGAGCCCGTGTCTTGGCACTACCCGGTGACCGTGACCGTGTGGGCGGCGTGGTAGCCAGGGTGTAGCGTTCGCTGGCGGTGAGTGTTGGCCGCAGTGAAAACCTACTTTATCTTTGGATGGACCGGCAAAGGCGAAGCTCGTTCCCTTTTTGAAGGCGTCGTCGTGGCTCTCACCGCCCGTCGTGCGGCTCCAGGGGAAACTCTGATCCTCGGATTGGGCGGTGGCAGCGCTCCGGTGTCGTGTCCTTTCTGAAGGCGTCACCTTGGAGTCCACGGTTCGTTGTATGCGACTTCATCTCTTCACGGGTGTGCTAGGGGCGGTGTTGCTGCGCTCAACGCTTTTGTATCCTGCTTTGGGTGTGTATAGTGTTGGCGTACATTTTTTTAGATGATGTCCATCTTTGCTTTATATATAAAACGGGACGAAAGTCATTTTGGGTAAGTGCGTAAACCAGACGTGTTGTAGTGGATGTTCGAAATAAGTTCCGGAGGCTTATTCAGTTTACATATAAGATGTAGCTTCTGTGATGTAATTGACTTGTGGTCTGGCTACCATACTAGTATTGTCTGTCTGTATAGTAACTGGGAGTGTGGACACGGCTGTTCTGATCCAGAGTTCATGTGAGCTTGGGTGAACAGTAAAATAAAAAGAAAATCAAAAATAAATTAAAAATCCCCCTCAAAAATTATGGAAAATCAGGCAAAGAAAAACAAAGTCGTGGAAAATCTAGCAAAGAAAATCAAAATCGGTGCTCCAAAATGTTATTTTCAAACGCATTTTGGAGCATCTTGTGTTTTTCTTTTTGCCAGATTTTTCACAAATGTCTTATGGTGTTGAAAATTTGCAAGATACTAAAACATTTTTCAATATTTCACACAAAAATTTTGGGAATTTTTAAAATTTTTATTTTCTTTTGATTTTACTGTTCACCCGAGCTCACATGAGCTCATGATCAGAACAACACTTTTGCCCGGTGTGTCCCTTTCAAACCCTCATTTGTTCGGCTCCACAATGACACCCTCTAAAATTGGCACTCTCATTCCAGACATTTTATCAAGCATGTCATGTGCGACACCGCGAGAGAACACGCGGGTAACCCCTGCAGCACCCGATGATCGCACGGGTGACTCGCCCATGCCGGAGCAGCCCCTGAAGCCGGTAGGGCAAGCGCTCCCTCTACCGGCGTGGCTGGGGAAGCCCTCGCACGCGTACGCGGGCACGCAGCAAGCTCTTGTGGTATGCGAGCTCCAGGCGCATGAGGGGTCCCTCCAGGGCCGTGAGCTCTGGGCGTGCGATGTCCGGCCACGGGCGTGCGTGGTCTGGCCGTGCGAGCACAACCATGAGCACGAAGTCTGGCTGTGCGAGTTGTGGGCGCACGAGGTCCACCTGACCAAGAAAACCAAGCAGGGGAGAGAAAGGGAAAGGAGGGAAGTGTGGCTATAGGTGGGTTCTAGGTAGGTTGACCTAGAAGACGTGTGGCGATTGGATAGAATTTTTTGTTTACACTACTATGTAAGTACTCATAAGTTGCCACGGCGGGCAAATATTCCTAATATAAAAAGGATCAAATCTATATATAAGGTCGCGCTATTCGTCGTCCTAGGTGAGGAATAGTTATTCTTCACCCCCCTTTCTTTTTACCATCAATGCATCGTAATTTTACGTTCCGTAAGTTTTGTCTTATTTCCGACGCAAAAAGGGACCGTAAGAAAATATATAATTTTATGTTATGTAAAATTACAAACGTAAAAACATAGTCTAAAATACACATAAACTGCAAATTTTCTTGTCTTACAACCTATATTTTTATTTTCTTATGTCAAATTTTACGTAGTGAATCAATAGGAATGTAACTATTTGAATTCGAAACATAATTTAATTATGAAATGATCATAACATTATCTCGGGTGAAGAATAGCTTATTCTGCACCCTGAATGATGAATAGTAACACTAATAAAGTACGGTGCGTTTCGCCAATTTTTTCATCCGTTCACCGCTGAAAATAATTTTGTTTCCTATATCCGAGGTGGTACTAAATTTAGACAGTATATGTTTGTCTGCTAGAAAAAAAAATTTGTACGTAGGCCGCATGCTATGGCACAGCAAAACCAGCCCACATATTTTTCTGCCCGCGCACTTGGAAAAATTCTATTTTCCGCGTAGGGCGATAAATAGTTAAGTTTCCCAAGGACAACCAATATTGGGCTGGCCGATTTTTCTTTTTTTTTGTGTTTTACTTCTATTTTTATTCTTATTTTCGTATCTCTTTTTCCCTCCAAGTTTATTTCCCTTTTATAATTGATTTTTTAAATTTCAAATCCTCAAAAAACGTTCAGAATTAATTTTTTTGGAAAATGTTCAAAATTCCAAAATTTTGTTACTATTTCAAAAAATATTCCGAACTTGCAAAGAGTTTCCCATTTTTTTCAAAAACTATTGTTTTTCAAAATTCTTCGAGATGTCTAAAAAACAAATAGCATTTAAAAAATGCTCCAAATTCAAAAAATATTCTTGTTTTTGTTAAATTTTCACAATAAAAAACAATTTTCGTTTAAAAAAGATACACATTTTATATTTTTTAAATTTTTAACTCATATTCCTGTTTTTAAAAAATGTTCACAAATTTAAATAATTTTCATGTTTTTGGTTGGAGTTTCGCCCAGGACAACAAATAATGGGCTGGCCCAATTTTCTTTATTTCTGTGTTTTACTTCTATTTTATTCTCTTTCCTATCTCCTTTTTCCCTTCCAAGTTTATTTCTATTTTAGAATTTATTTCGTAAATAAAAAATTCTCAAAAAAGTTCAGATTTAAGATTTTTTTTGAAAATGTTAAGAGTTTCAATTTTTTGCTATTTTTAAAAAAATATTCGGAACTTGCAAAAAGGTTCCAATTTTTCATAAACAATTTTTTTTCAAAATAGTTTGAGTTGTCTAAAAATAAAATAACATTTCAAACATGCTCCAAATTTGAAACAAATATTCTTTTTTACTGAAATTTTCATAATTAAAAATAATGTTTTGCATAGAAGATACACATTTTCTAAAAATCTTATGAATTTTGAACATATGTTTCCTTTTTAAAAAATGTTCACAAAGTCAAATAATGTTAATGTTTTTATAAAAAAATTGGTGTTTTCAGAAAATATTTGTGAATTGAAAAATATGTTTCCTTCATATTTTTTCGAGTTTTAAAAAGTGTACATTATTTTCAAAAAACTATTCCAGATTTAAAATATTGTTCATGTTTCCTAGAATATTCAGACACTTCATACCTTAAAGTCCCCTGGATTGGAAGGATTGAAAGGAAAAGTAGATTGAATAACTCATGGGTCTTCCCCGACGTACGATGACATAACAAAACTCTTAAACACCACCGATCAATGAATAGAGAAATAACGGATTGATTCCTCCACACGCTGCGAAACCGAGAAGCTAATCATTTCTTTTTTTTCGTGTGCACATAGGATTTTGCTTGCGCATATAATTCTCACTGACTTTAAATGCATACTATTTTTTCTCCAGTTGCAATGCACGGGCATATGTGCTAGTATTTCTAATATGAAAAGTCGCTGAAAGATAAGAACAAAGTGGTTTTCTAAAAGAGGGGGTCAAATCTAAGAGGATCAAAGCATTTGTAATATAACTTATCTCTAGATTTATCTATAGCTAGCTAATCCTATCTGTAATCATATAGAGAATACTAAAGTCTAAATATTGATATTGATCACTTCCTTTGGAAAAATTGTTATGACCACGTCAACATATTATCAAATAGAGGAGATACAAAATTACATATTTCTTTTACTACTCACTCAATTGAGGATATACCTTAATGCAGAAAAAAAGACCGGTTCCATTGGCATGATTGTTAGTGGATCAGGTTAAATGTTGTTCAGCCACAAAATTAACTGAATCTAGCTTTCAGGAAATATTAGGTTCCCGTCAAAACAATTTCATCTTCTGAAGACGGGAAGATCCTTATGTCCATGTTCAGATCAAAGCACTAAATTGCGGGATAAATAATTTCACGGTGGCTTCTCTCCACGGCTATAGAGGCACTATAGCGAGCAATCGCAGCTATCTCTTCAGGTCATTGCTGAATTTTGGGCCATTTAATGGGATTTCCAGAGCATTTTGCGCCAGTGGACATAGCGTCATGGGGAGGCTCCCCAGCAGCTATAGAGAAGCTATAGCGGCAATATCACTGGAGAATTAATTGCATGGTTCATATGCGTCTAGACTAGCTGATTTAGAATGTACACGATGATTAAACTCGAGTTCATTCTACAGTACCTTCCACTACTGGTGCGAAACAACGACAATAAGAGGATTCTCTTTTAAACTAGATTAACTCTTCATTTCTCTAATGGCACAGGGACCAAATTGAGAGGAAAGAAGACTAAGTTTCTTAAGGACAAAGTGAACAACAGTGCTGCTTATTTTTCTCCCCTCGCCTGGCAACACACTAAATGGTCAAACAACTACCAAATATCCAGAGCAGAACTAGAAACTGCGAGTACCTAACTACTAGTAAAACAATAGACCTAACATGCATACACTTCGATGTCAATGTCCATGAACACAATCTAATAAGTGTCCAGCATCAGAAGGAGAAATCATCATGACCTGATTCGTTTTGCTTGGAGAAAAAGGACATCATGGTCTCCTCGGTTAACAAACTGAACTTCAGCAAGTATCTTTCGAGAAGAAAAGGTCATCTTGAAAATTTGTATTCCTATGAACCGGAATTCAAGGTATTCATATCATGGCTGACACTCCAACTCCATTTCATCCCCTCCATAGTGGCACATCACTGAGCCGCACCATACGCCTTGGGTGTCCCTCGTGCTATCCATCCGGCGACTTCTAAGCTTGGTTGGGGTTGGCTTGGGCAGAGGGTGTGCTTCACGGGCAGCCCGACATGATGTTGTCAGCCTGACGCCCGGCGGGCTCCAGTAATGCTAGAGCTACAGGCTTTTTTTACACGGTTTGTCGTACAGGATGATGTGGAGCAAATAGATTGGCTTAGGATTAGCGGGAGGGGCCCACCTCCTGAAAATCAGGGGGGGCGAGCGAATTAGCGAGAGGGAGTCTGTAACAGACGCATAAAACCCCCGTATGTGTAGGATTATTGCGGCGGGCTCGTAGGAGTCAACGGGAAGGAAAGGGAAAGATACGAAAAAAGAATAAGAGAAAAATAGCAACTTACTATTGAGCCTCGCATGTCATAAAAAACTAGATAATTGCTCGTGCGCTGCAACGAGAGTGTAAACATTTTAGTAAATTGACCCATGACTGCAGATCTATTATTACATTGGTGCGCTAAAATCTTATGGTCTTATTGTTAAACAATTATTTGGTAAGAATTTATTGGCTTACCAAAGAAAATATATTATATTTTCATAACTTAATAAGACTGGGACAATTGAGTTTGTTATAGGGAATATACATGGTTGTAAAACTTTTATTCAACAATAAGTAGAATAATAGAATAAAAACATATTCACATGCATGTTTGCATGTGGTGGGTGGGTCTTTTTTTTAGGGGTATGTGGTGGGTGGGTCTTTTCACATGCATGGTTGCATGTTGAGGTGGGGCTTACCCCATCCATAATTGCATACTGATGTGACATACTTACATGTTAAGATAAATAATTTAGGCCTCCTTTGGTTCATAGTGTAGGAAAATCATATGAATAGAAAAGTCATAGAAAATGAGATGACATGCATCTCAATTCTATGAGTAGGAATAGGAAAGGAGATGTCCTTTGATTTACTTCATAATTTTTTTTCCATTGAATCTAGCCTAATGTTTATTTTCCTATGAAATGTGAAGGATAGGAAGAATTCCTTCATTGGAATAGAATTTCATTCCTACAAACCAAAGGGCTCTAAAGAAATTTTCCTACAAAAATCATATCCTATAAAATTCCTATAAAAATCCTCCAAACCAAAGAAGACCTTAGAGCCAGTTCTTTTGGTGGCTTCCAGAATAAGCTGCCCCCTACCTAGCTTATTCTAGAAGCTGAACCAAACTTATTTTTTTAGAAGCCTAGTAGTTAATACTTGACTAGTAGGCTTTTAAAAAGAAAATTTTGATTGGGCTTCTAGAATAAGCTGGGTAGGGGGCAGCTTATTCTGGAAGCCCAAAAAAGCTACCAAAAGAACTGGCCCTTAGTGGAGATGTATCTTTTGGGTGTATAGGATCGAGACTGAGAAAAAGAGACTGTTACAAGCGTAGATTGCAAATTGCAATGCCTAAATATAACTACGTGTGCGGCATGCCATGCTGCGACTGCCAGAGCTAACTTTTGGCGTGTCAGCCCACGTTTCTTTCTTTCTTTGCAGGCCAGTCGTGCATGGGAGCTGGGTCAAAGATTGATCATCAGATTACTTTGTTTCGTTTGTTTGATGGGACTCACACATTCATACATGCTTAGTTTGATTGCGAGGGAACGATGCAGAAGTGCACAACGCAAAATGGGAGGCCGCTGCCATGCATGACAGGTAAAACAAGCAGGAGGAATGCAAGACCTTCCATCTGCATTCGGTTATTGGGTAGAATACATGCATACCAGCCCTTCCACCTGCAGTATATATCCATGGTTTCTTGTTCTACTGCTGCTATATAAATTCAAATCATTCACACGCGAGAGAACCAACCAAGTTAGCCAGCCCTTGAAGACGAAGCTGTCACGAACAAGATCTTGTGATAGGCCCATGCCTAACTAGTTTCCAAGTTAACCTGAGAGTAGGAGATTGGAGCAAACCAAAGCACAATCACACCTCGAAGTGGTCTGAGTCGGATAGTTGTACCTATACAAAAATTTGGACATACTTAGAGCACGGTTAATAGTATAGCCAGTTGTTGGCTATAAGCCAGTGCCATGTCATTTACAGCCCATCTTATAGCCAACATGTACAATAGTAGATCAAAAGATGTACTATTTTTTTTTGTTATATGGCCCATCTTTCATTCTCACAAAGTGCCTAGGAGCACGTGCTAGAGCTGGCTCTTCACGAAGAGCCCGCTTACCTTCTCTCTCCTCTTCTCTTTTCTCCAACTAAGTACAAATATACTAGTTTATTCCTTATAGCCCGCATGTAACCGTTTGTACAGAGCCAGGCGCAGACCCTAAGCATAAATAAATGAAGCGCCAGCGCCCTAAGTTTTAGCATGCATGCTAGGTTAAGTCTCTCCCTCGGTTAGGGTTGATAGTGCTTAGCGGCGGCTAACCCCTAGCATAGAGGTCGAGTGTGCGTCACTCTGTTCCTTTCCATCTTCTTTCATTCGCAGGGTACATGGACATTTCTGCTGAGCCGGTGGGAGGAAAAAGAACGGGCCGACGCTCCGGCCCCAGCAAACCAAGGTTGTCGGGGGCTGCAGGCACAAGGATCTAACCGCGGCAGGCCAAGGTTGCCGGGGCTGCAACGTCAGATAAGTTTTTCTCCCCCACTCCGTGCGCCCGTATGAACCTTGAACGTATAAGGCTTCGCTCACCATCGTACCATCTTGCCCCCTCCGTCCCGTATCCGAAAATTCTACTTTGGACCGGAACTTGGTTGTAGTGCGATAGGAAGAGGGCGAGCGAAAGGCCTAATCCTACTCGGCCCCTACCTCCGCCGAGAGCGTGAGCGTAGTTGGGCCATAGAGCAGGAAGACGGCAAGGCCTGTTGCCGGGATACCATGTTTATCTTAAGATAACGAGGACGCGTTCCTCGGTGTGACCCTCGCCCACGCACAAACGAAGCCCGGCAAACCCCCTTCCTTTCATTCATACGTTGCAAACAAGTACAATTCATACGGAATGGGTACACGAGCAAGGGGATTACAAATTTTGAAATCTAACGAGTGCCCGCAGGCTTACAAACTAGAAAAGATAAGTGCCATGTGATCCCCGTTCTTTGCCCTTTCCTCTCAAGTGCGGCAGGTGAAGGCAGAACGGAAGGGACGGGGAACGCGCCGATGAAGAGCTTGACGAGGAAGGCCCTTGGCAGAGCGCACGACGGAGGGAGGGGCGACACGGTCAGTCGAAGACGAGGTCGACGTGCCCCCACTCGACGCTCTCGTTGTCGTTGTCGCTGTCCTCCTCATCATTCCTGCTTGAAGAGGAGTCTTCATCGTCGGAGGAGCTCTCCACGCAGCACTTCAGGTGAGTTCCAGAGTCTACAAAGACCTTGACGGAAAGCAGGCCGTTCTCCATTAATTTAAAATAGAGAACGAGCTTCGCCATCAGGCTATGGATGCGAGTGAAGGTCTTCCATCTGCGGCGAAGATACATGACCTGAGGGGCGGGGAAGTCGACGTCGACCCACGTGCCGCCGTTCCCGCAGCACCTCATGTGCAACCTCGGAGTCTGGGGCGACTCGAGCTCCATCTC
Organism: Triticum urartu; assembly: GCF_003073215.2. Lineage (NCBI taxonomy): Eukaryota > Viridiplantae > Streptophyta > Magnoliopsida > Poales > Poaceae > Triticum > Triticum urartu. The sequence continues at coordinate 678,183,533 of NC_053028.1, forward strand.
CCGAGCGAATGGCGTAGGAAGATGAAGGCGACGACGTGGTGCCCGACGCAGCCTGATGAAGAACTCACGAGGCTGGTCCCCGACGTGGCCCTCCATCGGAGGAGGCATCGCTGGCGGAGGCAAGGCCTGTGCGCCGCCCCGCCCCCCTCTTCCCCGAGCGCCACGCCGGCCTCGGCCTCGCCCCTCCCCCTTCCTCTCATGGATGGCTCCACCGCCACAGGCTCTTGGGAAGGAGGGACGCGCTGTCGAGTAGAGACCCTCGCCGCCACCGTCGAAGGACCGGCGCCCCCTCTCGCCATGACAGATGAAACAACGGAGTTGAGGTGGAAGGAGAGGGATGATGAAAGATTGTGGGGTGCCATCCCCCTCCCCCTTCTTATAAAGGGGCGGGGTCGGGACTTGGCCGCCCCACTCAGCCAATCCGACCATCAGGGGCGCAGAGAATCGAGGCCGACCCACTGCCCCAATCAAGAAGCGGCCCGTTTCCCCGCCTCGCCATTCAAAGCCCGCACCCACCACCTACCATCTTTAGGGCACGGGGGACACGTGGCGGGCGAGCAGAAATCGACGGGACATATGAGACGGTCGTTCTCCACCCCGTGGTCATGGGGCGTGGGTGCCTTGAAGACGATGACCCGATCCCACTCAGTAAATGAGCCGCGCCTCTGCGTTTTCCTCTTTTTACGGGAAGGCGCGAGCCGCCTCTTTACCACGATGTGACGCATGCGTGCGGAAACCGCCCCACGCAAGACCCCCATGTCACTTATAACCCTCCACGTCGCGTGTCCAACGCGGGTCGTGGGGAAGCGTAGCGGACGGGGAAATTACTACGGTAAAAATCCGTCCCACCTGCCCGCGCACCGTTTTAGGCCTAGCCCAACAACGCGTCATGCTTATGTGTGGCCCAGGCCCGGGGGCTCTTGTCGGTGTACAAAAGTAGGGGCTCTCCTTTTGCACCCCTTTACTTGTGCACGGGCAGTCAGAGCCGCGCCCACGACCACACTAAGCAGGGCAGAGGAGGGATGCCGGAGCACAAGACGAGCAGAGCAACGCCAAGACCAGATACGCAAAGAGAGCAAGAGGGTGAGGTGGGATCCCCCGGCAAGACTCTTGCCGGGGTGGCTTCCGCAGCCTCGGCAAGATCCTTGTCGGGGCAACTTGCCTGACGCTAGCAGAGCGCGCCACCCTTGAGCCCAAAGGGTTCCCACGCCATATTGGAACCAAGGCTCGGGAGGCACCTTCGTGGTGGCATGCAGATCTTTGTAGAGATCATAGTGTTGGAAATATGCCCTAGAGGCAATAATAAATTAGTTATTATTATATTTCCTTGTTCATGATAATCGTTTATTATCCATGCTAGAATTGTATTGATAGGAAACTCAGATACATGTGTGGATACATAGACAACACCATGTCCCTAGTAAGCCTCTAGTTGACTAGCTGGTTGATCAATAGATGGTTACGGTTTCCTGACCATGGACATTGGATGTCGTTGATAACGGGATCACATCATTAGGAGAATGATGTGATGGACAAGACCCAATCCTAAGCCTAGCACAAGATCGTGTAGTTCGTATGCTAAAGCTTTTCTAATGTCAAGTATCATTTCCTTAGACCATGAGATTGTGCAACTCCCGGATACCGTAGGAATGCTTTGGGTGTACCAAATTTCACAACGTAACTGGGTGGATATAAAGGTGCACTACGGGTATCTCCGAAAGTGTCTGTTGGGTTGGCACGAATCGAGACTGGGATTTGTCACTCCGTGTAACGGAGAGGTATATCTGGGCCCACTCGGTAGGACATCATCATAATGTGCACAATGTGACCAAGGAGTTGATCACGGGATGATGTGTTACGGAACGAGTAAAGAGACTTGCCGGTAACGAGATTCAACGAGGTATCGGGATACCGACGATCGAATCTCGGGCAAGTATCGTACTGATAGACAAAGGTAATTGAATACGGGATTGATTGAATCCTCGACATCGTGGTTCATCCGATGAGATCATCATGGAACATGTGGGAGCCAACATGGGTATCCAGATCCCGCTGTTGGTTATTGACCGGAGAGTTGTCTCGGTCATGTCTACATGGTTCCCGAACCCGTAGGGTCTACACACTTAAGGTTCGGTGACGCTAGAGTTGTAGAGATATTAGTATGTGGTTAACCGAAAGTTGTTCGGAGTCTCGGATGAGATCCCGGACGTCACGAGGAGTTCTGGAATGGTCCGGAGGTAAATATTTATATATAGGAAGTCCAGTTTCGGCCACCGGGAGAGTTTCGGGAGTCATCGGTATTGTACCGGGACCACCGGAAGGGACCCGGGGGTCCACCGGGTGGGGCCACCTATCCCGGAGGGCCCCATGGGCTGAAGGGGCGTGGGAACCTGCCCCTGGTGGGCTGGTGCGCTCCCCTTGGGCCTCCCACGCGCCTAGGGTTGGAAACCCTAAGGGGTGGGGGCGCCTCCAGTTGGCTTGGAGGCCAAGCCACCCTAGGGCGGCCGCCCCCTCCCTAGATGGGATCTACAAGGAACCGGCGCCCCCTAGGCCCCCATATATAGTGGAGGGGAGGGAGGGCAGCCGCACCTGTAGCCCTGGCGCCTTCCTCCCTCCCGTGACACCTCTTCCTCCCCGCTTGTGCTTGGCGAAGCCCTGCCGGGATCCCGCTACTTCCACCACCACGCCATCGTGCTGCTGGATCTCCATCAACTTCTCCTCCCCTCTTGCTGGATCAAGAAGGAGGAGACGTCTCCGCTCCGTATGTGTTTTGAACGCGGAGGTGCCGTCCGTTCGGCGCTAGGATCATCGGTGATTTGGATCACGACGAGTACGACTCGATCAACACCGTTCTCTTGAACGCTTCCGCTTCGCGATCTACAAGGGTATGTAGATGCACTCTCCTTCCCCTCCTTGCTAGATTACTCCATAGATTGATCTTGGTGATGCGTAGAAAATTTTAAATTTCTGCTACGATCCCCAACAGTGGCATCATGAGCTAGGTCTATGCGTAGATTCTATGCACGAGTAGAACACAAAGCAGTTGTGGGCGATGATTTGTTCAATTTTCTTACCATTACTTGTCTTATCTTGATCCGGCGGCATTGTCGGATGAAGCGGCCCGGACCGACCTTACACGTACACTTATGTGAGACTGGTTCCACCGACTGACATGCACTTGATGCATAAGGTGGCTGGCGGGTGTCTGTCTCTCCCACTTTAGTTGGATCGGATTTGATGAAAAGGGTCCTTATGAAGGGTAAATAGCAATTGGCATATCACCGTTGTGGTTTTGTGTAGGTAAGAAACGTTCTTGCTAGAAACCCATAGCAGCCATGTTAGACATGCAACAACAATTAGAGGACGTCTAACTTGTTTTTGCAGGGTATGCTATGTGATGTGATATGGCCAAAAGGATGTGATGAATGATATATGTGATGTATGAGATTGATCATGTTCTTGTAATAGGAATCACGACTTGCATGTCGATGAGTATGACAACCGGCAGGAGCCATAGGAGTTGTCTTAATTTATTGATGACCTGCGTGTCAATGAAAACGCCATGTAATTACTTTACTTTATTTCTAACCGTTAGCCGTAGTAGTAGAAGTAATAGTTGGCGAGGCAACTTCATGAAGACACAATGATGGGGATCATGATGATGGAGATCATGGTGTCATGCCGGTGACGATGGTGTTAATGCCGTGCCTCGAAGATGGAGATCAAAGGCGCAAGATGATATTGGCCATATCAAGTCACTTTATGATTTGCATGTGATGTTTGTCATGTTTTTACATCTTATTTGCTTAGAACGACGGTAGCATAAATAATATGACCCCTCATTAAAATATCAAGGATTGTGTTCCCCCTAACTGTGCACCGTTGCTAAGGTCCGTTGTTCCGAAGCACCACATGATGATCGGGTGTGATAGGTTCTAACGTTCGCATACAACGGGTGTAAGCCAGATTTACACACGCAATACACTTAGTTAACTTGACGAGCCTAGCATGTACAGACATGGCCTCGGAACATGGAAGCCCGAAAGGTCGAACATGAGTCGTATAGTGGATACGATCAACATGAAGATGTTCACCGATGATGACTAGTCCGTCTCACGTGATGATCGGACACGGCCTAGTTGACTCGGATCATGTATCACCTAGATGGCTAGAGGGATGTCTATCTTAGTGGGAGTTCATTGAATAATTTGATTAGATGAACTTAATTATCATGAACATAGTCAGAAGGTCTTTGCAAATTATGTCGTAGCTCACGCTTTGGTTTTACTTTTAGATATGTTCCTAGAGAAAATTTAGTTGAGAGTTGACAGTAGCAATTATGCGGACTGGGTCCGTGAACTGAGGATTGTCCTCATTGCTGCACAGAAGGGCTATGTCCTTAATGCACCGCTCCGTGCTTTGAACCTCGAGCGTCGTCTGTAGATGTTGGGAAACATCTGACATACACGTTTTGCTGACTATGTGATAGTTCAGTGCGTAATACTAACGGTTTAGAATTGTGGCACCAAAGACGTTTTTGAAACGTCGCAGAACATATGAGATGTTCCAAAGACTGAAATTGGGATTTCAGACTAGTGCCCACGTCAAGAGGTATGAGATCTCTGACAAGTTTCTTAAGACTGCAAACTAAGGTAGAAAAGCTCAATCGTTGAGCATGTGCTCAGATTGTCTGAGTACTACAATCGCTTGAATCGAGTGGGAGTTAATCTTCCAGATGAGATAGTGATAGTTTTTCATAGTCACTGCCACCAAGCTATTAGAGCTTAGTGATGAACTATAACATATCAGGGATAGACATGATGATCCTTGAGAAATTCGTGATGTTTGACACCGTGAAAGTAGAAATCAAGTAGGAGCATCAATTGTTGATGGTTAGTAAAACCACTAGTTTCAAGAAGGGCAAGGGAAATAAGGGATACTTCATGAGACGGCAAATCAGTTGCTGCTCTGGTTAAGAAACCCAAGGTTGAACCAAACCCGAGACTAAGTGCTTCTATAATGAGGGGAACGGTCACTGAAGCAGAACTACCCTAGATACTTGGTAGATGAGAAGGCTGGCAAGGTCGACAGAAGTATTTTGAATGTACATTATATTATTGTGTACTTTACTAGTACTCCTAGTAGCACCAGGGTAATAAATACCGGTTCGGTTGCTAAGTGTTAGTAACTCGAAATAAAAGGCTACGGAGACTAGCTAAAGGTGAGATGACGATATGTTGGAAGTGTTTCCAAGGTTGATGTGATCAAACATCGCACGCTCCCTCTACCATCGAGATTGGTGTTAAAACTAAATAATTGTTATTTGGTGTTTGCGTTGAGCATAGACATGATTGGATTATGTTTATCGCCATACGGTTATTCATTTAAGGAGAATAATGATTACTCTATTTACTTGAATAATACCTTCAATGGTCTTGCACCTAAAATAAATGGTTTATTGAATCTCGATCATAGTGATACACATGTTCATGCCAAAAAATATAAGATAGTAATGATAGTACCACATACTGTGGCACTGCCATTTGAGCCATGTTGGTGTAAAACGCATGAAGAAGCTCCATGTTGATGGATCTTTGGACTCACTCGTTTTTGAAAAGATTGAGACATGCGAACAATGTCTATTGGTAGATATGCATGAAGAAACTCTATACAGATGGATCGTTTGGACTCACTTGATTTTGAATCACTTGAGACATGCAAATCATACCACATGGGCAAGATGACTGAAAGGCCTCGTTTTCAGTAAGATGGAACAAGAAAGCAACTTGTTGAAAGTAATACATTTTGATGTCTGCAGTCCAATGAGTGCCGAGGCACGCAGTGGATATCGTTATGTTCTTACTGTTGGGGAACGTAGTAATTTCAAAAAAATTCCTACGCACACGCAAGATCATGGTGATGCATAGCAACGAGAGGGGAGAGTGTTGTCTACGTACCCTCGTAGACCGACAGCGGAAGCGTTATAACAACGCGGTTGATGTAGTCGTACGTCTTCACGGCCCGACCAATCAAGCACCGAAACTACGGCACCTCCGAGTTCTAGCACACGTTCAGCTCGATGATGATCCCCGGACTCCGATCCAGCAAAGTGTCGGGGAAGAGTTCCGCCAGCACGACGGCGTGGTGACGATCTTGATGTTCTACTGTGACGCCCGGGTAATTAAGCTACAGTGATCCTCTGCTAGTGATGCCACGTCACCTCGATTATAGTTGCTAATCTCAAGTTAGTTCGAAAACGATTCAGATTCAAATTCAAAATCAGTCAAACAATAAAAATTTTCAATTATTAAAACCAAAATGTTTGGAGTGAGCCAAATATTGCCTAGGTAATTATAGTGGAGAAGCCACATTTCTATAAAATAATTAAAAGCACTAAACAAAATAAAATAGTGGCTTAAACAAATAATTAAATGCATTTTTAAATATTAAAACATTAAACTATTTTATTAGGTATGAGAAATTAATGTGGCAGTAGAGTATTTATAAATACTAATTTAGGGGCTAGTGGTATATTTTGTAAAACTAAAAATAAAGTAAAACTAAAATAGGAAAGAACCCTCCCCCCCCCACTGGGCTCCGGGTCCAGCAAGCCACCGGCCCAACTGGGCCATCCCCCAGCCAGGCCGGCCCACGTCGGCCTACACATACCCCCGTAACCCTAGCCATAACCACCCGTCGCCCCACTCCCCCGTCGCCCCCACGTCCCCACTCGCTCCCCCACGTTCCCCCACTCCCCTCGCTACCTCCTCCTCTGCCCAATCTGGATCGGGGCAGACCCCCGATCCCATCGGCCCAACGCCGCCGCCGATTCCCGTCGCCACCGCACTGGCGCCCCTCGCCGGACCGCTCCACCGTCGCCCCTCCTGCTGCCTCGGCCCGTCGCTCTCCTCCCCAACTCCCCCCACCGGTCTCCAATGCGCCTCGCCGCTCCCTGGATGTCGACGTCGCCGTCGCCGGAGGCCACCTCGCCGTCCACCTCCTCGACACCTTGTCGGAGTTGCCGTGCCGCTGCACCTCGTCACCGACGCCGTCTTCTCCGTCTCCTCCCCGCGAACCGCTGCCTCAGTCCCTACAATCCCCTGTGAGCTCCCCCTCTCCTCACACTCCCTCCTCTCGCGGTCACCGCGCGCCCGCGCCGCCCGGCACGCCGTTCGCACTCCGCGCTCCTGGCCATGCTCCCACGAGCCCTTGCCACATCCGTCCGCGCCCCTGCGGCACCCCTGAACGCCCGCCCGCACTTGTTGCCGCCCCGGGACGCGGCCTCCTCTCCGCCCGCCCACCTTGGCCGCCTCTTGCCACGCCGTGGATGCGCCCAGCGCGTGTGCTTGCCCTGGCGAACGCAACCCCCTACCACCGGCATCCCCCTGCTCTGGCGCCCGGCATCGGATGCCCGCGCCAACACCCTGGGGGCTCCATCGCCCGTTCGGGCTGTGCCCTGCATCCGGCGCCCGATAAGCCCCTGTGGGCCAATGACAAGGGGGCCTAGCCCCAGAACGGTTTAATAAAAAAATAATGAAATTAATTAATTAATTAATTAATTAATTAACTTAATTAATTCTTATTAAATTAACCAATTAAGATTAATTAACCTAAAGATTAATTAACTTAATTAACTACTGTTAATTAGCTAAATAATTAGTATGACAGTGGGGCCCACCCCCCCTAATTAATTGTGATTAGTTTAATTAACCTGTTTAATTAATATGTGTCACTGACCAGTGGGACCCACTGGTCAGGTTGACCAGTCAACTCTGTTGACTGCAGACGTCAGCATGACATCATGCTGATGTCATTAATTCATTTTCGAATTAAATTAAATAATTAATTAAATTCCAGAAATTAATAAAATCCTTAGAAAATCATAACTTTTAATCTGTAACTCGGATTAAATTATTTTCAATATGAAAGTTGCTCAGAACGACGAGACGAACCCGGATACGCAGCCAGTTCGTTCGCCACGCACCCCTAACGTATCAAACTCGCAACTTTTCCCCTCCGGCTCCTCTGCCCGAAAACGCGAAACGCCGGGGATACTTTCCCGGATGTGTCCTCCCTTCACCGGTATCATCACATACCGTGTTAGGGCACCTCTAGCACCACTACTTGTCATGTCATGCATCGCTATGCATCTGCTTGCTTAAATATCTATTGTTTCTCCCCCATCTTCTCTCGATAGACACCGAGACCGACGCTGCCGGTGACCCCCCAGTTCGACTACGGTGTTGACGACCCCTCCTTCTTGTTTGAGCAACCAGGCAAGCCCCCCCTTTGATCACCAGATATCGCCTACTGTTCTCTATACTGCTTGCATTAGAGTAGTGTAGCATGTTACTGCTTTCCGTTATTCCTATCCTGATGCATAGCCTGTCCTTGCTACTACTGTTGTTACCATTACCTGCTATCCTACTGCTTAGTATAGGATGCTAGTGTTCCATCAGTGGCCCTACACTCTTGTCCGTCTGCCATGCTATACTACTGGGCCGTGATCACTTCGGGACATGATCACGGGCATATACTATATACTTTACACAGTTACCTTACTTAGGATACTGTTCAGAGATGGGGGCTGAAGGGGCAGGTGGCTCCATCCCGGTAGAGGTGGGCCTGGGTTCCCGACGGCCCCCGTCTGTTACTTTGTGGTGGAGCGACAGGGCAGGTTGAGACCACCTAGGAGAGAGGTGGGCCTGGCCCTGGTCGGTGTTCGCGGATACTTAACACGTTTAACGAGATCTTGGTATTTGATCTAGGTCTGGCTACTGGCCTATACGCACTAACCATCTACGCGGGGACAGTTATGGGCACTCGACGTCGTGGTATCAGCCGAAGCCTTCGTGACGTCAGCGACTGACCGGCGCGCGCCAGATTGGACTGGAACGCCACTAGGCTAGGTCTGCTTCCGGCCGCGTTTGCAACGTGCAGGTGTGCAAAGGGCGATGGGCCCAGACCCCTGCGCCATAGGATTTAGACCGGCGTGCTGACCTCTCTGTTGTGCCTAGGTAGGGCTGCGACGTGTTGATCTTCCGAGGCCGAGCATGACCCAGAAAAGTGTGTCCGGCCAAATGGGATCGAGCGTGTTGGGTTATGTGGTGCACCCCTGCAGGGAAGTTAATCTATTCGAATAGCCGTGATCTTCGGTAACAGGACGACTTGGAGTTGTACCTTGACCTTATGACAACTAGAACTGGATACTTAATAAAACACACCCTTCCAAGTGCCAGATACAACACGGTGGTCGCTCTCTAACAGGGCGACGAGGAGAGGATCGCCGGGTAGGATTATGCTATGCGATGCTACTTGGAGGACTTCAGTCTACTCTCTCCTATATGCTGCAAGACGGAGGCTGCCAGAAGCGTAGTCTTCGATAAGACTAGCTATCCCCCTCTTATTCTGGCTTTCTGCAGTTCAGTCCACTGTTATGGCCCTTTACACATATATCCATGCATATGTAGTGTAGTTCCTTGCTTGCGAGTACTTTGGATGAGTACTCACGGTTGCTTTCTCCTTCTTTTTCCTCTATCCCTTCTACCTGGTTGTCGCAACCAGATGTTGGAGCCCAGGAGCCAGACGCCACCGTCGACGACGACTCCTACTACACCGGAGGTGCCTACTACTACGTGCTGCCCGCTGATGACGACCAGGAGTAGTTAGGAGGATCCCAGGCAGGAGGCCTGCGCCTCTTTCGATCTGTATCCTAGTTTGTGCTAGCCATCTTATGGCAACGTGTTTAACTTATGTCTGTACTCAGATATTGTTGCTTCCGCTGACTCGTCTATGATCGAGCTCTTGTATTCAAGCTCTCGAGGCCCCTGGCTTGTAATATGATGCTTGTATGACTTATTTTATTTGTAGAGTTGTGTTGTGATATGTTCCCGTGAGTCCCTGATCTTGATCGTACATGTTTGCGTGTATGATTAGTGTACGATTGAATCAGGGGCGTCACAAGTTGGTATCAGAGCCAACTGCCTGTAGGAATCCCCCTTCCCAACTCCTTGGCCGAAGTCAAGTCTAGACATTGCAAAACTTTAGTAACATGGTTGTGTGTCTTATGGGCACACGTCGCCATTGGGAGGTATTAGGATCTTTTACTCCTCGACCTTTATTCTGGGACTCTGATCTCTCCTCTATTCGGGTTAAAGGAATTTTGCTAAATCTAACATTAGGATCTCGTTATCACCTCCACCCGGAGAGCCCCTTATTACTGATGATCATCTGCCACGTGAAGACCCTGAAGATACTCTCCGCTGTTAACCCGAGAACTTGTGTTCATCGCGTTTGCAATTCCCCTTCCACCGTGAACCCTTATGGATAACTACTTGCAGTTGTTATTCTTACATTCATCCCCAGTTGGTCTTGTTATTACAAGATACCCTGAAAAACTCATCATTGTTTCGATAATCCTTTGAGCTTACTACCTTGCTGTTCTTTGTCACTTGAATACCCCTACGGATAATTCTCGCACTTATCGAGTATCCGCTCATCCCCCAGTTGATTCATGTATGTCACCAATCTTCGATATACCATTCGATCTTCCGAAAATCCTCAGGAGCCTATTGCTCTTGAAATTCTTGCTTGCTTGCATTATGGTTAATCCCATAAGTCTCGTAATCTTAATGGCATCCCTTGTCATTATCATTTTGAGTCTGTTGATTCAATATGAGTGCGAATGTTCACAATCATCAGTCGAGTCCTAGGATTATCTTTCCGGCTCAGACATCATTTTGAACATGAGCTGGTTCTCGACCAAATTATCTGTCGTCGATTGTGCCTCTGGTATATTCAATTGATCCATCCTTGATCAGAGCGTCTGCTTCTGATCCCTTGTTTTGGACATCATAATTCCTTTGGTATCTAAACCTCGAATTATTCAGATGTTCTATAAAATGATAACCATGCATTCTTTCTTCGTCTGATTGAGTACCGATACTCACATCAGCTCCGCTGTGGATTGCCCGATCCATTGTTGGATTTCATCTGACCTCGTCCTTCATATTCAATAACCTTGTGAGCCTTTCCACGGGTACATAATGCCTTTGGTAAATTGTATCCTCTGCTTTGTCAACCATGCTCTGCTTTCGGACTTGTGTTAATTACTCTTGAAACTTGTGGTATATGTTTCTACGAAGCCCCTACGGGTTGAACATATGCCTTCTCTAAACCGTGTGAAACCGGAAGTTTTCACGAGTCATACTCTTCTGGTGCTTCGCCAGATAAAATTTCAACACTGCAACTTCATCGAACGCGAGAAGTGAATGAAAGGTTATGCATTGGAGAAGTGGGAGTCGACCTTGAACTTTGTGTTCATGCCCATGGACGCGATGTAGATCCTATCATGGAAGCTTCTTGTAACTATTTCCTTTATATAATATCCTTTGCTATCGGTGGATTGATCCTTTGCAATCATGGTTCCGACCATGTTCTCCTTTAAATACCATTTTCGATGCAAGTTTAAGCACTTGTCTTCTGTGGACCAATACCCCGGTCCAACCTCTACTTTGATCCGTCTTTGGGTATTACCCCCCTGGTATCTCGAGATTATCTTGGAACTGCATAACTTCTTATGAGTTCTTCATCAAGTACTACATTCTCACTGATTACAGTTTTCATGGGCTCTGAGTTATTAAACACTCAAAGACACTGATAACTGAACCGAGTCTGCCCTACGGTTCAACAACTCTTGATAATCTTCTTTAAGTCCGAGTTTGAACTCGATCACGTAAATCCTAGCCTGCTCGGCTATATCATTATCGTGCCAATTTTAACTGTGCTACCTGGTCCTTAACCTCGGAGCACAACTTTCGATGATGAGCTAAGGTTACGCTGATCTCCCTCGTCATTCCATTTCGCCTTGAACAACAAGCTTGATTTCAAGTTTGTGTCCTACCCATGGTTCCAATAACCTTCCGCTTCATCATTCCTTTGACCTGATGCCATCGCTGATTGATTACATCTTCATGAAATCTCTCGACAAATGTGTCGTGATCATCATCGACCTTATGAGCTCTTCCAGGATATCAATTGAGTTCATGATGAGAAATACTATCCTTGCCCCCGCTGATTTGTGTTATCTTTGACCACTTTATTGCCTTCCGTTCAACACAAACTTGTTCGTGTTTTGTGTTATACCTTGAGTTCCCTGCTATCTAGCATTTGTTCTTCTTTACCTTGGAGTATTACCATCTTTTAATATCAAGGATGTTGTGAGGATTGCTCCTCCTCTTAAGAATTCTTGGTATAGTGATACTTCTCATCATCACCATTCTTTCTTGGTCCTCGCGTTGATTCCAACCGGGGTACCAACAAGTGAACGGTGCTGTTTGGATTCTGCCTTTCTAGCAACCCTATTGCTTTGAATAATGGTCGGCCATTCATTCTTAGACTATTGATTATTGAATCACCATTCTGACATTGGTCGTGCAGCCCAACCCACATTTCGGGCGCACCTTTCTACAAATGTTTAATTGTGTATGTTTTCCTCAAACATGCTTCATTATATCATTTGATCCGACAAATGATATTTCCTTGTTCACCTAATTGTGGAAATCCATCTTTTTTTAATCTCGATGAATTACCACTGATTCCCTCAGCCACCTCCTCATCCTCTCGTTGGTTTACTGATGAACTCATGTTTCGGAACTCACTTCCATAGTTCATTTCCTAAGAATCTTACAATGGCATCTCGTCAATTTGTGTCGCACCTTCTCTTCTTAGGCATCCTAAGTCTGAGGTATCCTGATTCCTAACATCGATCAGATCTGAATCTCGGTCAGATATGATGGTTGGGACATATTTCCAAGAGTTATAACATTGGTCCTTATATATCGGTAAGGTGATGTTCATGCCTATCACACCTGGCCGGAGGACTTGTTATTATAGTTTCTGTTTAGCAAGGTTTACCATTCTTTCCTTGAGGAAATTAATAGACTTATTCTATAAGTTGTTCCTGATGGATCTTTGTGCATCCAAATTCTGACCTTACTTGGATAACCATGTGTCAATGCTATCTCGAAGCATGTCTGTGGTACTCCGATTTTCAACAAGAACATTTGAAGCCCGATGCTAAATATTTCTTGCTCAATTATCCAGACAACGTTGTATGGATAATGTCATGAAATTCCTCTCCCCTTACATAAAAGGTTTTCTAGTTTCTATCCTGTCATGGATATCATGCTCTACTTGTCCTTGGGAAGGATATAACCTTGAAATATGTGTTTAAACACATTTTCCTTTCCATTGTTCTGCTTAATCTGATAACCATATTTTCCTTTCCATTGGTTGGGTTAACGTTTCTTGTGATCTATATGATCTAAGCAGTAATAATTCACTGCTTATGTAAACACCTTGTTGTACCACTCTGTCAGTAAGACCCTGTTGCTACTGATGATGACATTTCAGTAACCACCGATGGACGAGAACTTTGCCTATTGGTCCGCCTCGTTCAACGAGCAGGAAAATGGTTCTCTTCGTCCCTCGCCCTTAGTACCGATGTTGTCGTCGACATAACCGATAGACTACCCTCTGACATGCCTGGCTTACATGATCGTACAAGATGTCAGCGGCCTTCATACTTTTAACCATATGGTGGGCCCATAACCCACAGTTACACAGGATCGAAACCTGACTCTCCTGTACACCCTGTTGTCAAAGTTATTCCTCACGCTTGACTTCCTATGTAATTCACGGGCCACCTACCAAGTGATCTATTCTGGTATCAGACACAATACTTATTCTCGTTGCTCTAGACCCCTTTCACACTTTGTTTTAGGCAATGAACGATTGCCTATCCTCTCGAAACTTCTTATTGCACCGTCTTACTTGCTCTCGGTGTTTTCTTAAATTGCAATTCAAGAGTTACTTTCCGCCACCATCCCCGATGTTATCAACCAGATAGTCAACCTTTCAGAGGTCCGTTTTTCCAAAGTTACCCCTTGTCCTTCATATGTATAATGAAAACTCAAAAAAAAGGGATGACGACTTCATCGTGAGGACCTGAAGCCGTGGTATGGAGACATCAACATTATGAATCGACCTCTTCGAGAAGACGAACCAAGACTGAGAAGATTCGTTAGGATTTCGTAACCAGACCTTTCCCCCTTAGTCCCCCTCTTAAATCTCGGGATGAGATTTCTTGTAGTGGAGGAGAATTGTGACGCCCGGGTAATTAAGCTACAGTGATCCTCTGCTAGTGATGCCATGTCACCTCGATTATAGTTGCTAATCTCAAGTTAGTTCGAAAATGATTCAGATTCAAATTCAAAATCAGTCAAACAATAAAAGTTTTCAATTATTAAAACTAAAATGTTCGGAGTGAGCCAAATATTGCCTAGGTAATTATAGTGGAGAAGCCACATTTCTATAAAATAATTAAAAGCACTAAACAAAATAAAATAGTGGCTTAAACAAATAATTAAATGCATTTTTAAATATTAAAACATTAAACTATTTTATTAGGTATGAGAAATTAATGTGGCAGTAGAGTATTTATAAATACTAATTTAGGGGCTAGTGGTATATTTTGTAAAACTAAAATAAAGTAAAACTAAAATAGGAAAGAACCCCCCCCCCCCACTGGGCTCCGGCCCAGCAAGCCACCGGCCCAACTGGGCCATCCCCCAGCCAGGCCGGCCCACCTCGGCCTACACATACCCCCGTAACCCTAGCCATAACCACCCGTCGCCCCACTCCCCCGTCGCCCCCACGTCCCCACTCGCTCCCCCACGTTCCCCCACTCCCCTCGCTACCTCCTCCTCTGCCCAATCTGGATCGGGGCAGACCCCCGATCCCATCGGCCCAACGCCGCCGCCGATTCCCGTCGCCACCGCACTGGCGCCCCTCGCCGGACCGCTCCACCGTCGCCCCTCCTGCTGCCTCGGCCCGTCGCTCTCCTCCCCAACTCCCCCCACCGGTCTCCAATGCGCCTCGCCGCTCCCTGGATGTCGACGTCGCCGTCGCCGGAGGCCACCTCGCCGTCCACCTCCTCGACACCTTGTCGGAGTTGCCGTGCCGCTGCACCTCGTCATCGACGCCGTCTTCTCCGTCTCCTCCCCGCGAACCGCTGCCTCAGTCCCTACAATCCCCTGTGAGCTCCCCCTCTCCTCGCACTCCCTCCTCTCACGGTCACCGCGCGCCCGCGCCGCCCGGCACGCCGTTCGCACTCCGCGCTCCTGGCCACGCTCCCACAAGCCCTTGCCACATCCGTCCGCGCCCCTGCGGCACCCCTGAACGCCCGCCCGCACTTGTTGCCGCCCCGGGACACGGCTCCTCTCCGCCCGCCCGCCTTGGCCGCCTCTTGCCACGCCGTGGATGCGCCCAGCCGCGTGTGCTTGGCTCGGCGACCGCGACCCCCTAACACCGGCATCCCCCTACTCTGGCGCCCGGCATCGGACGCCCGCGCCAACACCCTGGGGGCTCCATCACCCGTTCGGGTTGTGCCCTGCATCCGGCGCCCGATAAGCCCCTGTGGGCCAATGACAAGTGGGCCTAGCCCCAGAACGGTTTAATAAAAAAAATAATGAAATTAATTAATTAATTAATTAATTAACTTAATTAATTCTTATTAAATTAACCAATTAAGATTAATTAACCTAAAGAATAATTAACTTAATTAACTACTGTTAATTAGCTAAATAATTAGTATGACAGTGGGGCCCACCCCCCCTAATTAATTGTGATTAGTTTAATTAACCTGTTTAATTAATATGTGTCACTGACCAGTGGGACCCACTGGTCAGGTTGACCAGTCAACTCTGTTGACTGCAGACGTCAGCATGACATCATGTTGATGTCATTAATTCATTTTCGAATTAAATTAAATAATTAATTAAATTCCAGAAATTAATAAAATCCTTAGAAAATCATAACTTTTAATTCGTAACTCGGATTAAATTATTTTCAACATGAAAGTTGCTCAGAACGACGAGACGAACCCGGATACGCAGCCCGTTCGTTCGCCACGCACCCCTAACGTATCAAACTCGCAACTTTTCCCCTCCGGCTCCTCTGCCCAAAAACGCGAAACGCCGGGGATACTTTCCCGGATGTGTCCTCCCTTCACCGGTATCATCACATACCGTGTTAGGGCACCTCTAGCACCACTACTTGTCATGTCATGCATCGCTATGCATCTGCTTGCTTAAATATCTATTGTTTCTCCCCCATCTTCTCTCGATAGACACCGAGACCGACGCTGCCGGTGACCCCCCAGTTCGACTACGGTGTTGACGACCCCTCCTTCTTGTTTGAGCAACCAGGCAAGCCCCCCCTTTGATCACCAGATATCGCCTACTGTTCTCTATACTGCTTGCATTAGAGTAGTGTAGCATGTTACTGCTTTCCGTTATTCCTATCCTGATGCATAGCCTGTCCTTGCTACTACTGTTGTTACCATTACCTGCTATCCTACTGCTTAGTATAGGATGCTAGTGTTCCATCAGTGGCCCTACACTCTTGTCCGTCTGCCATGCTATACTACTGGGCCGTGATCACTTCGGGAGATGATCACGGGCATATACTATATACTTTACACAGTTACCTTACTTAGGATACTGTTCGGAGATGGGGGCTGAAGGGGCAGGTGGCTCCATCCCGGTAGAGGTGGGCCTGGGTTCCCGACGGCCCCCGACTGTTACTTTGTGGCGGAGCGACAGGGCAGGTTGAGACCACCTAGGAGAGAGGTGGGCCTGGCCCTGGTCGGTGTTCGCGGATACTTAACACGTTTAACGAGATCTTGGTATTTGATCTAGGTCTGGCTACTGGCCTATACGCACTAACCATCTACGCAGGGACAGTTATGGGCACTCGACGTCGTGGTATCAGCCGAAGCCTTCGTGACGTCAGCGACTGAGCGGCGCGCGCCGGATTGGACTGGAACGCCACTAGGCTAGGTCTGCTTCCGGCCGTGTTCGCAACGTGCAGGTGTGCAAAGGGCGATGGGCCCAGCCCCCTGCGCCATAGGATTTAGACCGGCGTGCTGACCTCTCTGTTGTGGCTAGGTAGGGCTGCGACGTGTTGATCTTCCGAGGCCGGGCATGACCCAGAAAAGTGTGTCCGGCCAAATGGGATCGAGCGTGTTGGGTTATGTGGTGCACCCCTGCAGGGAAGTTAATCTATTCGAATAGCCGTGATCTTCGGTAACAGGACGACTTGGAGTTGTACCTTGACCTTATGACAACTAGAACTGGATACTTAATAAAACACACCCTTCCAAGTGCCAGATACAACACGGTGGTCGCTCTCTAACAGGGCGACGAGGAGAGGATCGCCGGGTAGGATTATGCTATGCGATGCTACTTGGAGGACTTCAGTCTACTCTCTCCTATATGCTGCAAGACGGAGGCTGCCAGAAGCGTAGTCTTCGATAAGACTAGCTATCCCCCTCTTATTCTGGCTTTCTGCAGTTCAGTCCACTGTTATGGCCCTTTACACATATATCCATGCATATGTAGTGTAGTTCCTTGCTTGCGAGTACTTTGGATGAGTACTCACGGTTGCTTTCTCCTTCTTTTTCCTCTATCCCTTCTATCTGGTTGTCGCAACCAGATGTTGGAGCCCAGGAGCCAGACGCCACCGTCGACGACGACTCCTACTACACCGGAGGTGCCTACTACTACGTGCTGCCCGCTGATGACGACCAGGAGTAGTTAGGAGGATCCCAGGCAGGAGGCCTGCGCCTCTTTCGATCTGTATCCCAGTTTGTGCTAGCCATCTTATGGCAACGTGTTTAACTTATGTCTGTACTCAGATATTGTTGCTTCCGCTGACTCGTCTATGATCGAGCTCTTGTATTCGAGCTCTCGAGGCCCCTGGCTTGTAATATGATGCTTGTATGACTTATTTTATTTGTAGAGTTGTGTTGTGATATCTTCCTGTGAGTCCCTGATCTTGATCGTACATGTTTGCGTGTATGATTAGTGTACGATTGAATCGGGGGCGTCACATCTACCGTCCCAGGGCTTCGCCTAAGCACCGCTACAGTATTATCGAGGATTATGGTGGAGGGGGGCACCGCACACGGCTAAGAAAACGATCACGAGGATCAACATGTGTGTTTAGAGGTGCTCCCCTGCCCCCGTATATAAAGGAGCAAGGGAGGAGGAGGCCAGCCCTAGGAGGGGGCGCGCCAAGTGTGGAGTCCTACTAGGACTCCCTAGTCCTAGTAGGATTCCACCTCCCATATGGAATAGGAAAAGAGGAAGGGAAAAGGAGAAGGAAGGAAGGGGGCGCCCCCCTTCCCTAGTCCAATTCAGACCAGACCAAGGGGAGGGGTGTGGCCACCCTTGAGGCCCTTTTTCTTCTTTCCCGTATGGACCAATAAGGCCCAATACGTATTCCCGTAACTCTCCGGTACTTCGAAAAATACCCGAATCACTCTAAACCTTTTCGATATCCGAATATAGTCGTCCAATATATCGATCTTTACGTCTCGACCATTTCGAGACTCCTCGTCATGTCCCCGATCTCATCCGGGACTCCGAACTCCTTTGGTACATCAAAACTCATAATATAACTGTCATCGAAACCTTAAGCGTGCGGACCCTACGGGTTCGAGAACAATGTAGACATGACCGAGACATGTCTCCAGTCAATAACCAATAGCGGAACCTGGATGCTCATATTGGCTCCCACATATTCTACGAAGATCTTTATCGGTCAGACCGCATAACAACATACGTTGTTCCCTTTGTCATCGGTATGTTACTTGCCCGAGATTCGATCGTCGGTATCTTAATACCTAGTTCAATCTCATTACCGGCAAGTGTCTTTACTCGTTCCGTAATACATCATCTCACAACTAACTCATTAGTTGCAATGCTTGCAAGGCTTATGTGATGTGCATTACCGAGAGGGCCCAGAGATACCTCTCCGACAAACGAAGTGACAAATCCTAATCTCGAAATACGCTAACCCAAGATGTACCTTTGGAGACACCTGTAGAGCTCCTTTATAATCACCCAGTTACGTTGTGACGTTTGGTAGCACACAAAGTGTTCCTCCGGCAAATGGGAGTTGCATAATCTCATAGTCATAGGAACATGTATAAGTCATGAAGAAAGCAATAGCAACATACTAAACGATCGGGTGCTAAGCTAATGGAATGGGTCATGTCAATCACATCATTCTTCTAATGATGTGATCCCGTTAATCAAATAACAACTCTTTTGTTCATGGTTAGGAAACATAACCATCTTCGATTAATGAGCTAGTCAAGTAGAGGCATACTAGTGACACTCTGTTTGTCTATGTATTCACACATGTATTATGTTTCCGGTTAATACAATTCTAGCATGAATAATAAACATTTATCATGATATAAGGAAATAAATAATAACTTTATTATTGCCTCTAGGGCATATTTCCTTCAGTCTCCCACTTGCACTAGAGTCAATAATCTAGTTCACATCGCCATGTGATTCAACACTAATAGTTCACATCACCATGTGATTAACACGCATAGTTCACATCATCATGTGACCTATACCCAAAGGGTTTACTAGAGTCAATAATCTAGTTCACATCGTTTATGTGATTAACACCCAAAGAGTACTAAGGTGTGATCATGTTTTGCTTGTGAGATAATATTAGTCAACGGGTCTGTCACATACAGATCCGTAAGTATTTTGCGAATTCTATGTCTACAATGCTCTGCACGGAGCTACTCTAGCTAATTGCTCCCACTTTCAATATGTATCTAGATCGAGACTTAGAGTCATCCAGATCTATGTCAAAACTTGCATCGACGTAACTTATTACGACGAACCTTTTGTCACCTCCATAATTGAAAAATATTTCCTTATTCCAGTAAGGATAATTTTGACCGCTGTCCAGTAATCTACTCTTAGATCACTATTGTACTCCCTTGCTTAACACAGTGTAGGGTATACAATAGATCTGGTACACAGCATGGCATACTTTATAGAACCTATGGCTGAGGCATAGGGAATGACTTTCATTCTCTTTCTATCTTCTGTCGTGGTCGGCCTTTGAGTCTTACTCAATTTCACACCTTGTAACACAGCCAAGAACTCTTTCTTTGACTGTTCCATTTTTGAACTACTTCAAAATATTGTCAAGGTATGTACTCATTGAAAAAACTTATCAAGCGTCTTGATCTATCTCTATAGATCTTGATGCTTAATATGTAAGCAGCTTTACCGAGGTCTTTCTTTGAAAAACTTCTTTCAAAATACTCCTTTATGCTTTGTAGAATAATTCTACATTATTTCCGATCAACAATATGTCATTCACATATACTTATCAGAAATGTTGTAGTGCTCCCACTCACTTTCTTGTAAATACAGGCTTCACCGCAAGTCTGTATAAAACTATATGCTTTGATCATACTATCAAAGCGTTTATTCCAACTCCGAGAGGCTTGCACCAGTCCATAAATGGATCGCTGGAGCTTGCACACTTCGTTAGCTCCTTTTGGATCGACAAAACCTTCCGGCTGCATCATATACAACTCTTCTTCCAGAAATCCATTCAGGAATGCAGTTTTGACATCCATTTGCTGGATTTCACAAAATGCGGCAATTGCTAACATGATTCGGACAGACTTAAGCATAGATACGAGTGAGAAACTCTCATCGTGGTCAACACCTTGAACTTGTCGAAAACCTTTTTGCGACAATTCTAGCTTTGTAGATAGTAACACTACTATCAGCGTCCGTCTTCCTCTTGAAGATCCATTTAATCTCAATGGCTCGCCGATCATTGGGCAAGTCAATCAAAGTCCATACTTTGTTCTCATACATGGATCTCATCTCAGATTTCATGGCCTCAAGCCATTTCGCGGAATCTGGGCTTATCATCGCTTCCTCATAATTCGTAGGCTCGTCATGGTCAAGTAACATGACCTCTAGAACTGGATTACCGTACCACTCTGGTGCGGGTCTCATTCTGGTTTACCTACGAGGTTCGGTAGTAATTTGATCTGAAGTTACATGATCATCATCATTAGCTTCCTCACTAATCGGTCTAGTAGTCATAGGAACAGATTTCTGTCATGAACTACTTTCCAATAAGGGAGCAGGTACAGTTACCTCATCAAGTTCTACTTTCCTCCCACTCACTTCTTTCGAGAGAAACTCCTTCTCTAGAAAGGATCCATTCTCAGCAAAGAATATCTTGCCTTCGGATCTGCGATAGAAGGTGTACCCAACAATTTCTTTTGGGTATCCTATGAAGACGCACTTCTCCGATTTGGGTTTGAGCTTATCAGGTTGAAACATTTTCACATAAGCATTGCAACCTCAAACTTTAAGAAACGACAACTTTGGTTTCTTGCCAAACCACAGTTCAGATTGTGTCGTCTCAACAGACTTAGATGGTAACTTAGATGGTGCCCTTTTAAACGTGAATGCAGCTGTCTTTAATGCATAACCCCAAAATGATATTGGTAGATCGATAAGAGACGTCATAGATCGCACCATATCTAATAAAGTATGGTTATGACGTTCGGACACACCATTATGCTGTGGTGTTCCAGGTGGCGTGAGTAGTGAAACTATTTCACATTGTTTTGAACTAAAGGCCAAACTCGTAACTCAAATATTTTACTTCTGCGATCATATCGTAGAAACTTTCATTTTTGTTACGATGATTCTCCACTTCACTCTGAAATTCTTTGAACTTTTCAAATGTTTCAGACTTGTGTTTCATCAAGTAGATATACTCATATCTGCTCAAATCATCTGTGAAGATCAGAAAATAATGATACCTGCCACGAGCCTCAATATTCATCGGACCACATACATCAGTATGTATGATTTCCAACAAATCTGTTGCTCGCTCCATTGTACTGGAGAACGGAGTCTTAGTCATCTTGCCCATGAGGCATGGTTCGCAAGCATCAACTGATTCATAATCAAGTGATTCCAAAAGCCCATCAGTATGGATTTTCTTCATGCGCTTTACACCAATATGACCTAAACGGCAGTGCCACAAATAAATTGCACCATCATTATTAACTTTGCATCTTTTGGTTTCAATATTATGAATATGTGTATCACTATGATCGAGATCCAACGAACCATTTTCATTGGGTGTGTAACCATATAAGGTTTTATTCATGTAAACAGAACAACAATTTATTCTCTTACTTAAATGAATAACTGTATTGCAATAAACATGATCAAATCACATTCATGCTCAACGCAAACACCAAATAATACTTATTTAGGTTCAACACTAATCCCAAAAGTATAGGGAGTGTGCGATGATGATCATATCAATCTTGGAACCACTTCCAACACACATCGTCACTTCACCCTTAACTAGTCTCTGTTTATTCTGCAACTTCCGTTTCGAGTTACTAATCTTAGCAACTGAACTAGTATCAAATACTGAGGGGTTGCTATAAGCACTAGTAAAGTACACATCAATAACATGTATATCAAATATACTTATGTTCACTTTGCCATTCTTCTTATCCACCAATCATTTGGGATAGTTCCGCTTCCAGTGACCAGTCCCTTTGCAGTAGAAGCACTCAGTTTCAGGCTTAGGTCCAGACTTGGGTTTTTCACTTGAGCAGCAACTTGCTTGCCGTTCTTCTTGAAGTTCCCCTTTCTTCCCTTTGCCCTTTTCTTGAAACTAGTGATCTTGTCAACCATCAACACTTGATGTTTTTCTCGATTTCTACCTTCGTCAATTTCAGCATTATGAAGAGCTTGGGAATCGTTTCCGTTATCCCTTGCATATCATAGTTCATCACGAAGTTCTACTAACTTGGTGATGGTGACTAGAGAATTCTATCAATCACTATTTTATCTGGAAGATTAACTCCCACTTGATTCAAGCAATTGTAGTACCCAGACAATCTGAGCACATGCTCACTAGTTGAGCGATTCTCCTCCATCTTTTAGCTATAGAACTTGTTGGAGACTTCATATCTCTCAACTCGGGTATTTGCTGAAATATTAACTTCAACTCCTGGAACATCTCATATGGTCCATGACGTTCAAAACGTCTTTGAAGTCCCGATTCTAAGCCGTTAAGCATGGTGCACTAAACTATCAAGTAGTCATCATATTGAGCTAGCCAAACGTTCATAACGTCTATATCTGCTCCTGCAATAGGTCTGTCACCTAGCGGTGCATCAAGGACATAATTCTTCTGTGCAGCAATGAGGATAAACGTCAGATCACGGATCCAGTCCGCAGCATTGCCACTAACATCTTTCAACACAATTTTCTCTAGGAACATATCAAAATAAACATATGAAAGCAACAACGCGAGCTATTGATCTACAACATAGATATGCTAATACTACCAGGACTAAGTTCATGATAAATTAAAGTTCAATTAATCATATTACTTAAGAACTCCCACTTAGATAGACATCCCTCTTATCCTCTAAGTGATTACGTGATCCAAATCAACTAAACCATGTCCGATCATCACGTGAGATGGAGTAGTTTCATTGGTGAACATCGCTATGTTGATCATATCTACTATATGATTCACGCTCGACCTTTCGGTCTCCGTGTTCCGAGGCCATATCTATATATGCTTGGCTCATGAAGTATAACCTGAGTATTCTGCGTGTGCAACTGTTTTGCACCTGTTGTATTTGAACGTAGAGCCTATCACACCCGATCATCACGTGGTGTCTCAGCACGAAGAACTTTCGCAACGGTGCATACTCAGGGAGAACACTTCTTGATAATTAGTGAGAGATCATCTTAAAATGCTACCGTCAATCAAAGCAAGATAAGATGCATAAAAGATAAACATCACATGCAATCAATATAAGTGATATGATATGGCCATCATCATCTTTTGCTTGTGATCTCCATCTTCGAAGCACTGTCGTGATCACCATCGTCACCGGCGCGACACCTTGATCACCATCGTAGCATCGTTGTCGTCTCGCCAATCTTATGCTTCCACGACTATCGCTACCGCTTAGTGATAAAGTAAAGCATTACAGCGCAATTGCATTGCATACAATAAAGCGACAACCATATGGCTCCTGCCAGTTGCCGATAACCTGGTTATAAAACATGATCATCTCATACAATAAAATTTAGCATCATGTCTTGACCATATCACATCACAACATGCCCTGCAAAAACAAGTTAGACGTTCTCTACTTTGTTGTTGCAAGTTTTACGTGGCTGCTACGGGCTTAAGCAAGAACCAATCTTACCTACGCATCAAAACCACAACGATAGTTTGTCAAGTTGGTGCTGTTTTAACCTTCGCAAGGATCGGGCGTAGCCACACTCGGTTCAACTAAAGTTGGAGAAACTGTCACCCGCAAGCCACCTTTGTGCAAAGCACGTCGGGAGAAACGGTCTCGCGTAAGCGTACGCGTAATATCGGTTCGGGCTGCTTCGTCCAACAATACCGCCGAACCAAAGTATGACATGCTGGTAAGCAGTATGACTTATATTGCCCACAACTCACTTGTGTTCTACTCGTGCATATAACATCAACACATAAAACCTAGGCTCGGATGCCACTGTTGGGGAACGTAGTAATTTCAAAAAAAATTCCTACGCACACGCAAGATCATGGTGATGCATAGCAACGAGAGGGGAGAGTGTTGTCTACGTACCCTCGTAGACCGACAGCGGAAGCGTTATAACAACGCGGTTGATGTAGTCGTACGTCTTCACGGCCCGACCGATCAAGCACCGAAACTACGGCACCTCCGAGTTCTAGCACACGTTCAGCTCGATGATGATCCCCGGACTCCGATCCAGCAAAGTGTCGGGGAAGAGTTCCGTCAGCACGACGGCGTGGTGATGATCTTGATGTTCTACCGTCGCAGGGCTTCGCCTAAGCACCGCTACAATATTATCAAGGATTATGGTGGAGGGGGGCAACGCACACGGCTAAGAAAACGATCACGAGGATCAACTTGTGTGTCTAGAGGTGCTCACCTGCCCCCGTATATAAAGGAGCAAGGGAGGAGGAGGCCAGCCCTAGGAGGGGGCGCGCCAAGTGTGGAGTCCTACTAGGACTCCCTAGTCCTAGTAGGATTCCACCTCCCATATGGAATAGGAAAAGAGGAAGGGAAAAGGAGAAGGAAGGAAGGGGGCGCCCCACTTCCCTAGTCCAATTCGGACCAGACCAAGTGGAGGGGTGCGGCCACCCTTGAGGCCCTTTTTCTTCTTTCCCGTATGGCCCAATAAGGCCCAATACGTATTCCCGTAACTCTCCGGTACTCCGAAAAATACCCGAATCACTCGGAACCTTTCCGATGTCCGAATATAGTCGTCCAATATATCGATCTTTACGTCTCGACCATTTCGAGACTCCTCGTCATGTACCCGATCTCATCCGGTACTCCGAACTCCTTCGGTACATCAAAACTCATAAACTCATAATATAACTGTCATCGAAACCTTAAGCGTGCGGACCCTACGGGTTCGAGAACAATGTAGACATGACCGAGACACGTCTCCAGTCAATAACCAATAGCGGAACCTGGATGCTCATATTGCTCCCACATATTCTATGAAGATCTTTATCGGTCAGACCGCATAACAATATACGTTGTTCCCTTTGTCATGGGTATGTTACTTGCCCGAGATTCGATCGTCGGTATCTTAATACCTAGTTCAATCTCGTTACCGACAAGTGTCTTTACTCGTTCCGTAATACATCATCTCACAACTAACTCATTAGTTGCAATGCTTGCAAGGCTTATGTGATGTGCATTACCGAGAGGGCCCAGAGATACCTCTCCGACAATCGGAGTGACAAATCCTAATCTCAAAATACGCCAACCCAACATGTACCTTTGGAGACACCTGTAGATTTCCTTTATAATCACCCAGTTACGTTATGATGTACCAAATAGAGTGTGGTAGCTGCATCTACAAGATGACTTAGAGATTTGTAAAGCACACACGGATCTGAAAGGTTCAGACCCGTTGACTATAACATCTCTCACAAGCATAACATGATCAAACCCAGAACTCATTGAGTGTTAATCACATGGTAATGTGAACTAGATTATTGACTCTAGTAAACTCTTTGGCTGTTAGTCACATGGGGATGTGACCTTGAGTGTTAATCACATAGCGATGTGAACTGGATTATTGACTCTAGTGCAAGTGGGAGACTGTTGGAAATATGCCCTAGAGGCAATAATAAATTAGTTATTATTATATTTCCTTGTTCATGATAATCGTTTATTATCCATGCTAGAATTGTATTGATAGGAAACTCAGATACATGTGTGGATACATAGACAACACCATGTCCCTAGTAAGCCTCTAGTTGACTAGCTCGTTGATCAATAGATGGTTACGGTTTCCTGACCATGGACATTGGATGTCGTTGATAACGGGATCACATCATTAGGAGAATGATGTGATGGACAAGACCCAATCCTAAGCCTAGCACAAGATCGTGTAGTTCGTATGCTAAAGCTTTTCTAATGTCAAGTATCATTTCCTTAGACCATGAGATTGTGCAACTCCCGGATACCGTAGGAATGCTTTGGGTGTACCAAACGTCACAACGTAACTGGGTGGCTATAAAGGTGCACTACGGCTATCTCCAAAAGTGTCTGTTGGGTTGGCACGAATCGAGACTGGGATTTGTCACTCCGTGTAACAGAGAGGTATCTCTGGGCCCACTCGGTAGGAGATCATCATAATGTGCACAATGTGACCAAGGAGTTGATCACGGGATGATGTGTTATGGAATGAGTAAAGAGACTTGCCGGTAACGAGATTGAACGAGGTATCGGGATACCGACGATCGAATCTCGGGCAAGTATCGTACCGATAGACAAAGGGAATTGAATACGGGATTGATTGAATCCTCGACATCGTGGTTCATCCGATGAGATCATCGTGGAACCTGTGGGAGCCAACATGGGTATCCAGATCCCGCTATTGGTTATTGCCGGAGAGTTGTCTCGGTCATGTCTACATGGTTCCCGAACCCATAGGGTCTACACACTTAATGTTCGGTGACGCTAGAGTTGTAGAGATATTAGTATGCGGTTAACCGAAAGTTGTTCGGAGTCCTGGATGAGATCCCGGACATCACGAGGAGTTCCGGAATGGTCCGGAGGTAAAGATTTATATATAGGAAGTCCCGTTTCGGCCACCGGGAGAGTTTCGGGAGTCATCGATATTGTACCGGGACCATCGGAAGGGTCCCGGGGGTCCAC
This sequence comes from Triticum urartu, assembly GCF_003073215.2. Taxonomy (NCBI): domain Eukaryota; kingdom Viridiplantae; phylum Streptophyta; class Magnoliopsida; order Poales; family Poaceae; genus Triticum; species Triticum urartu. Next base: position 678,210,690 of record NC_053028.1, read on the forward strand.
TGGGTGGGGCCACCTATCCCGGAGGGCCCCATGGGCTGAAGGGGCGTGCGAACCAGCCCCTGGTGGGCTGGTGCGCCCCCCTTGGGCCTCCCATGCGCCTAGGGTTGGAAACCCTAAGGGGTGGGGGCGCCTCCACTTGGCTTAGAGGCCAAGCCACCCCTAGGGCTGCCGCCCCTCCCTAGATGGGATCTACAAGGGGCCGGCGCCCCCCTAGGGCCCTATATATAGTGGAGGGGAGGGAGGGCAGCCGCACCTGTAGCCCTGGCGCCTCCCTCCCTCCCGTGACACCTCTTCCTCCCCGCTTGTGCTTGGCGAAGCCCTGCCGGGATCCCGCTACTTCCACCACCACGCCGTCGTGCTGCTGGATCTCCATCAACTTCTCCTCCCCCCTTGCTGGATCAAGAAGGAGGAGACGTCTCCGCTACATACGTGTGTTGAATGCGGAGGTGCCGTCCGTTCGGCGCTAGGATCATCGGTGATTTGGAGCACGACGAGTACGACTCCATCAACCCCGTTCTCTTGAACGCTTCCGCTTAGCGATCTACAAGGGTATGTAGATGCATTCTCCTTCCCCTCATTGCTAGATTACTCCATAGATTGATCTTGGTGATGCGTAGAAAATTTTAAATTTCTGCTACGATCCCCAACACATAGACACAAAGATCAGATGAAAACCAGAAGACGATGATCCTTGACTAGATCCTTGCCAAGGAAATCCACGAGACCCCCCAGCAAGTCCCTTGCCGGGGACGACTGCGGTGCCGCAGCGAGACCCTTGCCGGGCCCTCGGCAAGACCCTTGCCGAGGACGCCTGCGGGGCCGCAACTAGGCCCGCGTCTGCCAAAGCCTCCACCGCCGCTCCCATACAGCTACCAGCTCGACCAGATGGGCAGGCATCTGTGTGGCAGCGCATGGCCTTTACACCAACTCAGCAAGCACCTGCGTGGTGGCATGCATATCTTCGTGAAGGCTCCACCACCGCGCCAGCCCAGCAGCCAGCCAACGTGGCACTACAACGCCTCGTCCGCTTGGACGCGCGTCGGAGCCAGGCGAGGCGACGACAGCTGGGACAAGCTTCTTTGCCATCCCCAATAAAGCAAGAGAGGCACGTCGGCAGCGCATTAAATGCGTTTGTCCGACGATGCCAGGGGATAGACTCAGCCCCTGTCCACCTTTCCACCTCCTGTGTGCCACTGTGGCAACCCCTTTTTGTCTATAAAAGGAGACCCGAGGCGTACTGAAGGGGGATTCGGATCTTTTGAGACTAGAGAGCCATTGCAGCTAGTTCAAGAACACAAGAACACCTAAATACACATCAAAGCAGGACTAGTGTTTTACGCGTCTCCGCGGTCCGAACCTGGGTAAACGATTTGTATGCTCACAGCCAGACCCGTTCTTTACACAACCCCGCGCCCGCCAACCGTAGAAGGGATCCCAGTGACCCCATAGGTGTCGTTTCCCACCGACAATACGGAAAAAGAGAAAGAGAAAAATAACAACTTACTATTGAGCCCGCATGTCATAAAAACTAGATAATTGCTCGTGCACTTCAATGAGAGCGTAAGCATTTTAGTAAATTGACCCATGACTGCATATCTATTATTACATTCGTGCGCTAAAATCCTGTGGTCTTATTGTTAAACAATTATTTGCTAAGAATTTATTAGCTTACCAAAGAAAATATACTATATTTTGATAACATAATAAGACGTGGGACAATCAAGTTAGTTATAGGGAATACATAGTTGTAAAATTTTTACTCAATATAAATAGAATAATAGAACAAAAACATATTCGCATGCATGTTTGCATGTTGTGGGTGGCTCTCTTTTTTTGCGGGGTATGTGATGGGTAGGTCTTTTCACATGCATGGTTGCATGTTGAGGTGGGGCTTATCCCATCCATAACTATAATGATGTGACATGTTTGCATGTTAAGATAAAAAAATTAATGGAGATGAATCTCTTAGGTAGATATGATTGAGAATGAGAAAAAGAGACTGTTACAAGCGTAGATTGAAATGCCTAAATATAACGCGTGTGCAGCATGCCATACTGAGACTGCCTAGCTAACTTTTGGTGTGTCAGCCCAGGTTTCTTCTTTCTTTATTTGCAGGCCAGTCGTGCATTGGAGCTGAGTCCAAGATTGATCATCAGATTACTTTGTTTCGTTTGTTTGATGGGATTCACGCATTCATGCATGCTTAGTTTCATTACGAGGGAACCATGCAGAAGTGCACAACGCAAAATGGGAGGCCGCTGCCATGCATGACAGGCAAAACAAGCAGGAGGAATGCATGACCTTCCACTTGCATTCGGTTATTGGGTAGAGTACAGGCATACCAGCCCTTCCACCTGCAGTATATATCCATGGTTTCTTGTCTACTGCTGCTATATAAAACCATTCATACGAGAGAACCAACAAGTTAGCCAGCCCTTGAAGACGAAGCTGTCATGAACAAGATCTTGTGATAGGCCCATGCCTAACTAGTTTCCAAATTAACCTGAGCCTGGGAGATTGGAGCAAACCAAAACACAATCGCATCTCGAAGTGGTCTGAGTCGGATAGTTGTACCTATACAAAAATTTGGACATACTTAGGGAAGGATTGGCAGTAAATGCCATGCCAGTGTGATGAGCTGGAGCAGATGACTAGCCCCAGATGCATACGTGGAGGAGGAAGCAGTAGGTTGCGCACACGGTTGGTCTGTGGTGGAGGTAGAGCTGAATGCCATCTACATGCTGCGAGCATATGGTGCGAAAATTGCTAATCAGTAGCAATGGCACCTAGCGATGAGAAGATCCCACTCAATCTGTTCGTTCTCTAGACAGCGGGGCCAGCGATGACAATCTACCCGACAGCGTAAGTTGATTGTTGTTCATACACACATACAGCCATTTTACTGGGAGGATCTTTGTTGACAAATTATTTTTCCATTTTGTCAGGAACCTGCCCTCACCTTTTGTCCCACCACGGCGCTGGGGATGTCTGCAGGACTCAAGATCGTGTCTAGCACATGTTGTATACACTGGTGGGTGGGGCGCCACACATTTGAGGGAATACAACTGTTACAATAATTGACAAATTTAGGAGCCGTCCATCCACTCGAATCTAACGATGGAAAAATAGGAGTTACAGGCAGTTACGAGACTTAAATTACACAAAATTACAGTTAATGATGCGACCGTTACAAAATTTAGGTGGGGCCAGTAAAATTTTCAAGGATAGATATGTCAATAATTTGGAAAATTCCCCATGACCGTCTCTCCTCAATCTTGTGGTGTTCCCGTCAAATCTCTCCATGGCCCAAATGTCATCAGCCTCTTATCCACGCCACCGGGATCATGCGCCGCCGCCGGGAAGCCCACCGTATCTGGCCTCCCCTGGTGCACCCCCTCCTCCACGGCGCAGTCGGTCCGTATCCCACGTTGCGGGAGCCGCAGCGAGCCACGGGAGCCAGGAGCGGCAGTGCTAAGTGGGTGGGGCCGGCAGCGGCAGGCGGCGGCACTAGATCCGAGGAACGCCACGGGAGGCACGTCAGGCAGGGACAACCATGGCCGGTGGAGTCGAGCGGCGGTCAGTGAAGGCCACCAGGCAGTGGAGTCCAGCGACGAGCTTGCGGAGGAGCAGAGTTGTTGATGGAACAGATGATGAACTCTGTGAACAGATGGATGAAAATCTATGAAGGTATGAACTCTGTGACATCACCTAGCAACAATTTGGTTAAATCTTAGGCTAAAGAGTTTGAATGCAGTTACTGAAACATTGCAGTTTGCATATATGTGCAATCTGATGATACTTCCACTAATACTCTATATAAACTAGGCAGTTTGCATATCCATCTGGTTTGGCTTTCGCAGTTGGAGGTTTGAGTCCATCGTAGGAACATGCATCACGTATTCACGAAAGACCAATTGTGAGTTGTCTATGGTCTGCTGGATGTCGTCTTTTTGGACCATTCTCAAACTCCTCTCAGGTCAGTCAAACCCTTCAGGACGTTGCACAGGTAGCGTTAACCAACAATACCTATTTTATTTCCCTTAAATGTACAATGAGAGGAGTAGTAGTGGAGGGAGATCAATTCGCATATGTAATATTGAGGCACTAACAGAATACTTGTTCATGCCTTCTATGGTATGTACATTGCATTGGAACAGAAATTGTGAAGCGTCGAGTTCAGGCTTGCTATATATCCATTGCTTGTTCCCCTTCATGGGCCAGTTTGTGATCATTGTTCCACATGTGTCAGGAGCATGATAGGTTGGGTATTGATTTTCTCTACCTGTTTCCTTGCCATTTATGTCCACAGAAGCTGGGTATATGCGTACATTAATATGATGATTCTGTAATGTGCAGAGAACTACTCTGGCTTATAGTGTGAGCAGCTATGGCCATCTTACAGTGTGATAGTAAATTGCTTATGGCTCGCTTCACTTTAGATCCTTTGTTTGAACCTCTTTTTTCGTGACAACTCTATTCGCTTCAGAGTGTAAGATGCAATGCTGCTTAAACTCAAAGTCTCCAGTGCAAATCTTCAGCCACGACTGTCAAACAATCTGATCCCAAAGGTGGTTTTTCTTGTCTGTTCTCACACTACAAATTTAACCTAGTTCATCAGAGTGGGCAATCGACTTAATTTTGCTTGGTTTTATATTATTTACCGCTTCAGGGAAAGTGCAAGGGCCTAAACTGGATGATGGAAGCGGTGGGTTCCATTTCGGCAAAGGAGGCGGCGGTGATGGAGGGGGTGGTGGCAGCAGCAACTGTTCCTTCTCTAAACCATCGTGGTGCTCCTGGATTACCTCAAGGAGTTTGAGAAGTACTACCTGCTTGCTCGAACGCCTTTTGCCGGATATGAAGATGCGGGCTACGATACGAGTGGTGGGAAGCTAGTGCAATCATCATGAGTCTTGTTAGTAGTAGTGTCTGTTCTGCTCGATGCGTGAGATTTCTAAATGGTTGTTTCTTAGTCTAGAAGTGCATCAGTGAACTGTCCTGTTTGGTTATGCTATGTGTCCTTGTCTTGTAAACATGTATGTTGACTGATGAAACGCTCAAAATGCTATAGGATTGAGTCTGAGATGATGAAACTTGATGCCATTTGGCGCTGTGCGTAAACGTAAGGAGGAAATATGTGCAACTGAGGTTTTGCTCTTAATTTTCCATATAGCAATATCATTTTTTTTCTGATGTCAAATCAATTTTCAACAGGTTCATGTCATGGGGAGAACACATTATTCCGATCAGAAAATCATCAGTATATGCGCCATTTGTATCTCCCATCAGTAGGTGCCGGGCTGCCAGGGGCCAAAAATTTGGAAAAAGTGATGGGATTATATTTTTTTTAGTGAAGGGGAAAAGGTATTTTTGGTGTAAACGTGTGAAAGTTTTTCATAAAAATAGAAATTATAATTTTTTCGGTGAGGGCCCGAACAAGCAAGACCAATACTTATGATTTTGGACAACTGAGATCAGTACTTGTGGGTCAGTACGACCAAGATTGATAGTAGTGGGCCTGGATGACTAAGATCAATATTTGTGGACCCGTACGGGTAAGAATGGTATTTGGGTTGTCCGCACCACGACTAGCTACCACTACGAGTCATCAGAACCACGACTAGCAGTATGGGTCATCTGAACTAACAAATACTGCTACGGGTCATCCAGACCACGAGTAGCACAATGAGCCATACCGACCCACAATTAGCACCATGAGTCGTCCGATCCTACTATTAGCACTATGGGTCGTTCAAACCCATAACTACTAATATGAGTAATTCGAATCCACGACTAGCACTATAGGTTGTCAGAACCAGTACTAGAACTATGGGTCATACAGTCTCTCGACTACCCATACAGATACTACCGACATAGAACTATCACTACAGGTCATATGGACCCACAACTACCACTTTGGGAAGTATGGAAATGTTTATTTTTCAACAAATTTTCACCGAAAATGCTCCTGAATTTGAATTTTGCTTCTAGTTTTATTTCTTTTTGGCAAAACTTCTTCAGTGCAACGCCCAAAGCAGCGAACATCCCCCAGCCCGCTAGTAGTCTGCTCTCACGTCATGGCCATTAGGGAAAAATAAATTAAAATATTAGAAAATATATACCAGAAAATGAAAAAAAAATCATGGAAGTGCCATGATAAATAAAATGAAAATGTAAATCACTAAAAATTTACATATTCAGAAATACATGGCAGAGTTAGAATAACCTAACAAGTTTTCCGGAGGAATTGCTAGCACACAATTAACTACGAAGCAGAGGTAGACAACGGTGGCCCGCCCGGTGAGACAGAGTTTGACGACTGCGCTGTCCGGTGAGGCACGAGGTAGACAGGAGGTAGACGATGGCGGCTGGCTGGTGAGTCGGGGGTAAACGACGGTGGCAGAAGGTTGTCCAGTACACGCACTACTGCTACAATGGACACCCAAGACAGACAATAAACCTGCAGCCAATAAATCAAGTTTGCATGGGACAATCACTAAAATTTATTACTAAACATTGATTATAGTGCCCTAACGACGAACTAAAATGAATCATCAATTGCATTGAAAAGAAAGAAAAATAGAGCTGGCTACTGCATGATATCCCAGGTGCTGAACTATTGCAATTGCACTAAATCAATCCTAAGTACACTTAATTCTATGTGAAGTGCAGGAAAGCATGGTTGATTAAGAGAGAAAATCATGGTGGAAATGATAAAATCAGTATTATGGCATCCTTTGCTCTGTCGGTTGTACAATTGTCTAAAATTTCCTGGATGACTAGCGTCATGTATACAAAGATAGAAGAAAAGGTCAATACTAAATCTGGTAGACATGATTCCACAGAAAAATGAGTGTTGAAAATAGAGTACCTGATGCTCACTGCCTTAATCGACGTTGTTTTTGCTGCCGTAGGGAATACACAAACTCTGATGACAACCACGGACTATGAACAGCTCGCTTGTCCTGCACGAAAATCCTGCATGCATTGCAGAAGATTTCGATGAGAACACTTCAGTTTTATAGAAAATAGTAAGAGTTTCACTTGCTTTGGCAAATAACATGAACTGTGGCCAAGAGATTTGTCATGGCAAAGTAAGGATTTGGAAGTCAAACAAATTAGCCTTGGTTTTATGTAGTACATCTTAATGGAAGAATAGTAATAGCATGTGAGTACCATGGAAATGTAGTCTCCATTTTTGCACTAAGAAAACTGATATTACAGATTATGATTTATGACACACAAAACCAGTGCATAGTGTCTTCTAGAATTGTTAGGCCACTCCAGCTATACAATCTCTAAGCAGCATATAGCACACTCTTCATAGTTCTGAAAACATTATCATAGCAAGTACTCCCTCTGTCCCATAATGTAAGACCTTTTTTGACATCACACTTACACTACACTAGTGTCAAAAAACACCTTACATTATGGGACAGAGGGAGTAATATTTAACAACTATTCAGAAATTGCAGAATCTCTGTAGTTTATCTTATGTCTGAATTTTGATCCTCTCTACTACCTATGCTTAGAGGGATTTATTACTAGTATTCCCTGTAGTTTATAAGCAGCAAATGCCACTGGGGAATGCTACATGTTGTAAGAAATTTGTGAACTCTGAACCTATGTCTCTTCTGAACTTCGAAACAAACACATGCAACTGAACTATGAAACTGTTATTAGCACTAGTTAAGTTGTTCCAAGCCATAGTTTACATGTATGACCTGAACTTGTCTGTGTATGCTGCAGAAAGATTTCAGTTGTTTGAACATGCTATTACAAGTAATCCAAAATTCAAGTTTTGCATTACTGAATAAAGGCTCGACAGTTAACAGAATTTATACATGTATGGCCTGAACTTGTGTACGTGTATGATACAGGAGTATGACCATAAGCTTACACAGTTAACTGTTGATTCAGGAAACTTTAAGGCTGCAATTTCTACTTGTATGTTTGTGTGACAAACCAAATGATGTTCTTTGCTGAGAAAAGTTCATATCATATCCCTTTTTCCTTGAGAGCATTGTGTTGATGATTCGTGCATGTCAAAAACGTAGCAGCAGCAGCAGCGTGCTAACAGTCAGCATCAGCATCATCATTGCAGGCATCGAGGACAGCTCAAGTGCGGGACGCGGCCAGCCGCTAATCATGCGATTAGTGACTGCGGAAGTTGCGCAATCTAGCGAACGCACTGCTGGCGTATCTACTACCAGCTTGAACCCTAACTGCTAACTGAATTTTATTTCAAGGTACTGCAATGTGCAGTCGCTCCATGCCTCCACGGCCAGCACAAGGTGTGAGGAGGGAAGGATGGGAGGAAGATATGGCGGCAGGGGAAGAGATACGTCTGTTCGTCCACCATTACGACCAAGCGCAGCCGGGATCTCCAATACCACGCGGCGGCGGCGGCCCCTCCAGAACCTCACGCGGCGTCGGCAGGGACGTATGTGGAGGAGCGGCCACTACGACCAAGATCAGCCGCGGCTTCGCCTCCTAGACCTCGAGCCGGCGTCTTCGCCTGCAGGTCCTCGCTCCTGCGCCGCCGCCTCCCTCTAACGAGATGGGTTAGAGCATCTCCAGCCGCGCCTCAGGGAAGCCTTCTCAGGCGATTTTCTCGCGCCGGCGTTAGAAAAACGGCCCAGTCGCGTTTTCAGGAACCCGATTTTCGCCGGCCTGCGTCAAAAACAGCGTCGGCGGATTCAGGCCGAACCCGGCGCGCTGGGAAGCGCCCGGGGGCGCCGGGGCGAGCTGTTTTGATGCGAAAAAGCCGCGGGCCAGCCGCGTCAGCGACACAACGCCTCGTCTTCCCCCAACGGCCTCGGTTCCCGCAAGGAATCAATGGCAAGGCTGCCCTCGCACGCGTTCAGGCGTGGCGCGGCTATATAGCCGGCGGCCTCACTTGCCTGTGCCCACACCAACCCTACCCCTCGCCGCCGCCCAGCCCCTCCCTCTACCTCTCCCGAGCGCCGCCGCCCAGCCCCTCCCTCTCCCTCTCTACCTCTCCCGAGCCCGTCGCCATGGCAGAGCGTTTCCCCGGAGACGAGGCGGCGGCCAACGGCATCGGCCGCCGTTCGCTGCGCGAACAAGAGTCCTGGCTCCAGTTCCAGGCGAACATCGCGGCGCCAGCGGACATGCGCGCCGGGCCGACAGGGTGGAGGCTCAGCGACGGGGGAGTGCCCGTTCCCCCGTTGCCCAACGCAGTGGCCAAGCCAAATTACTTCGCCGAGGAGGTCGAGGTCGTCCGCGCCTCCCTCACCGACACCCAGCTCTCCCTCCCCCAGTACGCCGCCAACAACCACGCGGCTTGGGCGACGTACTTCGAGCGCCGCCAGCGGCAGCGGTTGGCTCCACCAACGACGCGCCGGTGGTCGGCGGCCAGAAGAACAGCGAGGGGCGCCACCCTGTGGTGGGGCGTCCCCGGCCGCACACTCGAGGGCGGCAACAACCCGCCGTTGGCGTACCCGGCGAGGGCGGCCTCTCCGGCGCACCACCGACGCGCCGGGCCATGGGCGCCAAGGAGGTTTGGGTCCTCCTCCTCTTCTTCCTCCTCTCGATCTTCCTCGCACTCCTCCGGTGCCCCGGCCCTACTCGGCGTCAAGGCCGAGCCCGCGGCCGAGACGCCGCTCGGCCGGCGCATTCGCAGCGCCGGCATCGTCATCAACGAGGGCGGCCGGCGCGCCTCCTCGTCGGCTCCTCCTCCGCGCTTCGTCAAGCCAAAGACGGAGCCGGGGCTTGTGCCGGTGAAGACGGAGCCGGGGCTCGCGCCGGTGAAAAAGGAGCCGGCCGCGCCGGTGAAGAGGGAGCTCGACGACGACGACGCGGCCCTGGAATGGGCGCGCAGGGACCCCATAGCGATGGAGAAGGGGCGCCTGGAGAGGGCGAATGAGCGCCAGTGCACCGCCCTGCGCCGCTTCGCGGAGCGCCGACGCGACCGCGACGAAGGCGGGGTCGTCGTCATCTGCGACAGCGACGACGACGACGCGCCACCGCCACCAGCCCGCGTTGGCGACGCCGGTCAGGGGTCCACTAGGGACGGCGCGTCAAGGAGGAGAAGTCCGACGACGGCGGCGACGATGGCGGCGACGACGACGACTACTCGGTGTTCAGCCAGTTTCTCTTTTAGTTTATTAGTTATCTATTTTTCTATGTAACGAAGACCGACGAACATGTCTAATATATGTCCAAGTTTGCTGAAATTTATCGTGTTTCACCGAACTGTGCTAAACAAATTTTATTTTCAAACGCGCCTGGGGGCGGCCCTGGGGCCGGCGGCTGGGGACCAACTCACCCCCAGGCCCAATTTTTGCGCCGGCTCACCCCCAGGCGGCGATTTTAGGCGCCCCCTAGGGGGCTAACGGCTGAAGATGGTCTTAGCTAGATGCGGGGGTATGACCAGCAGAGTACTAAGAAAATCACACATGACCATATATAATACCCTTATTGATTAAACTTGTTTTTTAATTAACAAGTTCAAATCAACAGTGGAAAATAATCAGTGGGAGAGTTACACGAAATTACAATATTTAACTCTCCAATCACCGTAAAAGAGCTCTTGAGAGAAAATTATGCGCATGTTTTTATATTAAAGAAACATATGGGATCCTGAGCTCTATCTAGAAAACATTTCGGAAAAAAATCATCATCTCCATAAAAAAGAAGTATATAATAAAAATTAAAATTACCACATCAGCCTGCCGACGAATGCCACTTTGCATAGCTCTCCATTAAAAAAGTACGTGAGGCCACCTTCATCTCAAAAAAAATTCAAAAGCTTTCTCACTGCGGCCAACCATCTTGCGCCACGTGGCATAACTTGTTGGTTGGCCTTCTCAGGACGCTACTTAATAGGTTTAATGTGGACCAACCATTCTGCATTAAGAAAATTCCCAGCTAAGAAAAAAGATGGTTTGTCTGTCAAACCAGAAGTATTGTAGTGGATGTATGAAATATGTTGAAGAGGCTTATTTAGTTTTGATACGAGATGTAGCTTCTGCAATGTAATTGACTTGTTACCTGGCCTCATATTAGCTTTGTCGATCGGGGCTAAGCATGAATGCTTCGCCAGGGGAGGAGTGGTCCATCGAACGAAATCTCTGCTTGTAGAGCAAACTGTCAAGCCAGCCAGCCTGTTGTGGCCTCCTGACCCAAAACAATCAACTTTGAACATAAACTAATGGAAAAGTGCCCAAAACGGTACATGGATGGGCCCCAAGAAAAACAAGAACCCAAGTTTTCCTGACAGTAATAAAAAGGAAAAAAGGGGGAACACCCCATTTTTTGCTGTAACTAAGATATCCCAATTTTTGCCGGGCAATGGAAAAAAATGTCATAGTCCAAAAATAAAGGACAAAATAAACTTGACATGATAGAAATGAAAAACAAGATACCATGTATTGTTAAGTAGTAATTGCCATGTCTGATAAAGTAAATTTACCATGGTCCCATGAAACCGATTATTTTTTCTACACACCCTAAATTTAGGGTATGTAGAGATGACATATGCTTTTACCATGGTCCATTCAAACATCGCAAATTTAGTGTGTGTAGAAATGCTGAAAAAATGGTCCATGGCCTACCCGGCGATTGTTAGCTCTCAAGCCAATTGACATCTCTTTTCTCTTCTTTGCCATTTCTAGCAGCCTTATTGCTCAAAGTTAACCTGTTTCGGGATTACATGCAAGAAATTAACTTAAATTTTACAATTATAAGTTATTACAAGATCTAATGAATAACTTATTTTTTCTAATTGCAAACTATGACATGGGTCAAAATAACTATAAAGTAACTCCAAGGCACGGTTTCAAACATCTCATATCCACTTCTAACTCTCATTGTTGTGGGTTCCGAACAATTAATGTGTCCCACCTAAAACAAAAGATGAAGAAGTTGGGGAGTTTTGGTTACTATTTACTCGGTACTCCCATCAATGTGCAGGGGGTACAATGGTACCGTAAAAAACCTCCTTATGCATGCCTTTGTGCATAATAGCCATGTGATATATTCACTTACTTAAGACTTTCTCATGCCCATGTGTGTGATGAGTTTTATATGTACTCATGCTTATATGTGTGTACCATCCATTATTGGAGGGACGGAAGCTTCTATATATATCCTCGATTGATTTAATTTGCCTGCTTGCATAGGCTAGCCAGCTAGAAGTTAATCATCTTACTACAAAAGTGTACTTGCAAGCTTAGGTGAGAGATTGGTGGATACCAATATGAGATTCAGGCTACTTTGTCCAATCCCGCTTGTGCTTGCATAGCCGTTGCCGGAGATGGCCACAAGCGCTACAGAGTGACTCAATTGCTTCTCTGAGATGGTCTTGTCCTGGAAATAATTCTTTCGGAAAGTGTTGACTTGCTTGGCGAGGGTGTGAACCTCTTGTGATGTACTACCCAACAAGCCTGCACCACGATAAGCGAAGGTAATGCCAGATGGATCGCTGGTTTTCTCCGCTGTGAGGGCATGCCTAGGTGGGGCTTCCACCAACCCCAACATTGTCCTAGGAAGTTATCTTCAATCAATTATATCACTAAAACAAAAGATAAATTAGCCATCGTGTTCATCCACATAGTCGACTGTAAATTTTAGATACTAACGGCTGGGATAATAAAAGACAAAACCTATAATATAAAGTAGAGTCTGCTCAGAATTTGTTTGTGCTGAAGTCATCTATGATTCCTGTAACTTAATCAAGCATTAGGATTCCTTTTCTGCGTTAAAAAGAAACAATTTGAACTCCTGTTTTTCAGTGCTTCACGTGGACTAACCTTCTCTACCTATCCCTAAGAAAACTCTTTCTACCCAGCTTGAAAGTAGATGTGTAGATACACATATACAAAGGAAAAGGCAAAGAAATTACTAGCAAAGTACTTGTGTTTAATAATAAAGTATGCCTACAATAGGATGTTTCTCCACGGAAGCAGACAATAGAATGCTAACTGTATTAAATCGAGGGGAATACGTGAATATCTAATTACCGACAGCTTATTTATTGAAATATTAGGGTGGACCTAGGGTCCATCTAACAATTTCAAAAATCTCTAAGGGTCCATGTGGGTTATATGGGACTAGGTGTAGTGGGAAGTTTAGTCTCACATTGCTAATTGGAGAGGAGTTGTACCTCTTTATAAGGGGTTCTCTTCAACATGTATTGGAGCTCGAAAAGAGAAGTGGTTCCCCCGCGCTCCTCCTCGGCCGCCCACCTCGCCACGCCTCGCCACCATATGCAAGTTGCGACACATCCGGACATTTATCAGTCTTTTTTGACCGAAAATGAAAATTTGTCGAAAATCGAAACAACTTGGAAAGGTTCCTTTAATCGGTAATACATGCCAATGGAAAAAGGAGCCATCTCAAAGATGCAGATAAATAACGTGCTCTCAGCCGTACCCTTTTGGCCTTCTGAACATGGTGTTTTATTGGACATTCTTGAAATGACCCCAACTTTTTCCAGCAGGTTGGCATGACCATGGTAGGCATCAGGTTTGAACGACTTTTGATACCATATGCATGTTGTGACATGTCTGGTCATTTATTGACCTTTTTGATCGGAAAACTCCAAAAGACGGAAAACTTATCGAAAATCCATGCAACTTGGCATAGTTCCTAGAATTGGTCATATGAGGCTATAAAAATTGGAACCATATGATGGATGTCGGAAAAATATGCTCTCGAACAGAGCCTTTTGACCTATCCAAACGCCCTACATGGAACATGGTGCTTTTTGGACATCCTAGAAATGTCCCCAATTTTTTTCACCTGGTGGGAATGTTCATGGTAGGCATCCATGCTAGGTTTGAATGACTTGCGACCCAGCATGCATGTTGCGACATGCCCGACCATTTATCGGCCTTTTTTCACCGAGAAATCTACAGAAAATACAAAACTTGTCGAAAACTCAAACAACCTGGCATGGTGCTTTGAATTGGTCCTATAAGGCTATGAAAAAAAATATTGGGCCATTTCAAGGATGTCAAGAAACAATGTGTTATCAGATGCAACCTTCTAGCCTACTCAAACACCATCCATTCAGCATGGTCCATTTTTGAATATTCTTGAAATGGCCCAAAATTTGGCAAGCAGGTGGGCATGCTCATGGCAGGAATCCATGTCATATTTGAATGATTTCCGACACCGTATGCAAGTTGCGAGACGTCCGGCAATTTATCAGCCTTTTTTTAACCTACAAAAGTCTAGAAAATGCAAAATCTATTGAACACCAAAACGACTTTGCATGGTGCATTCAATTAATCATACAAGCCAACGAAAAAATTAGGGTCCTTTTATAGTTGTCGGTAGACAAGGTGTTCTCAAATGAAGCCTTCTGACCTACCTGAACACCCGACATTCAACATGGTATTTTTTTCCACATTCTTGCAATGACACCAACTTTTGCTAGTAGGTGGGCATGCCCATGATAGACATCCATGCCAGGTTTGAATGAAAAAGTATTTAAAATTATAATTTACACAAGTACGCAAAACTGATGTTTTAAGTTCTTAACATAAATAATAAATACAAAGGGATTAAATTAAAACCGGTTATTATTTTCTTAGAAGGAAAAAATAATTTCAAATCATAATTTTAAACAGTTACTTAAAACTATTGGACTTGTTTGTTGCTATATTTAATTGATAATAACATTAATTCCTGTTGTTAGCCGCTTTTTAACAGCAGTTTAGCCGTCCTTGTTTGTATTGGTTCGCTCCTTCTATTGCAATGAAAAGCTGAGCCGTCAGCATTTCACAAAAAAAAACATTAATTCATCTAGACTGCTTTGTGTGTGTGTGTGTGTGTGTGTGCGTGTGTGTGTGTGTTTTACTAGTTGTAGTCAGGGAATTTCATAACTGACTATAATTTGGCATGTCGATTCAGAAGTTTTCAAAATCTTACGAACATATCATTCTCGATATGCAACTACTTGCTGCTAGCTACAACTACTAAACAAATCCAACAAAGTCCCACAGTACAGCTAAACAACATTAATCAACAAAAAATAGCTACAAACAATGTCAAGCATATCGCCATGTTTTCTACTATGGACATCCCCTTTTCTGCTGTGGCTGTAGTCAGGGCCGACCTGATGATGGTCCCTTGATCCGAACGGCTCACCTGAATTTGCGCCCAGTTTGTTAAATGGTGCTTTAATTGAGAGGTTTTGTTATGGGTTTTGAGTATTGCACGTGGCCAGCCTAATTCAAAAGATGGACAAACTGGAGAGTACTTGTTCTGGTTTCCTCACATCTCTCAGATTGAAATCAATATTTTTCTTGAGAAAATCTTTGTACTCCATGGGCCTAACTATTTGACAGGCAAGAGAGTGAACTAGTCGATCCTCTTGCATGTGTGTACATTATATGGTGCTACATGAACTTCCAACCACAACAAATTTCTCCTTTCTATTTGTACCGGATTATCACATCTTTCAAATTCTCTCAGGCATTGTGCATATGTCTAGGCATGCTTATTTAGCGCATTTTCTCTTGGGTTGGAAGTTGGAACATGGACTGGTTGATAGCAAAGAAGAAGTAAGAAAGGGTTGAGGGTGATATACATGCTACAAAGTTACAACGACTAACTCCATGGAACTGATCATTCTGGTTTTTGCAGAGAACACTTTTGTGATGTAAACATGCAGTTTAGACTTAATCATGCTCTATGCACCTTGAGTCCCTAGCTGCTCATGCTTATATGTGTATATGAGTTACCCTACAATGTTCTATGGACGAGGGGTTACTATATAAATGCCAGACGGATTTCATTTGCCACCTGATTGTATGTCAATTAGCTAGCTAGCTAGCAAATCAATCTTTGTGCTTAATTTATCAGAATGGTGCTATTCATTAGTGCTAGTATATGTCCAATGTTTAGGTGAGAGATTGGAGGAAACCAAAATGTTAGTGGGCAGGCTTCTCCCACTGCAATACAACCAGCGCACGGTGTGTTGCTCTGTAGTAGTCACGAGGTGACATGAAGCTATAGGGGCATGGTGTTAGCAAAGCTCTCGACACAACAGCCTATTCATCGCATGGGAGTTTGATTGAAATGAAGGTAGCTATGAGCATATCTGATTATAGACGTCGTACGACATAAAGCAAGATGGTCGCTCCATGATGTCGGCGCCCTGTAATCAGAACTGCTATCAGAACGGGAGTCCCCGTTCAGTACTAGACAAACTCAGTCAGCGGGGAGTCACAATCGATCGGCAGGAGTACTCCAACCCGATCCTTACCGGAGAGAAAGAGGTGGCTGCGATTGACAAGCACCTGCTGCGGACACAACGTAGCCTTGTGAGCCTTTAGCCACCATGCTTGGAGTGTGTTTGGAAACAATCGAGGCTGTTGGAAACAATCGAGGCTGGTGTACGTATATGCAGGACAAGACAGCCAGAACGGAACAGGCAGCTGGCTTCCGTGACCATTAGTGGCAAATACGGCTTGCAAAAAAAATTTTGTATAAAAATACAATAATGTGGTGATGTGTTTTTTTTTTTGCTTGATGAGAATAATGTGTCGGTATATGTGTTGTCATTTAAAGTTTTAACATGTACAAAAATCAAGACGCTTGTCAAATGACGAAAATGATAAACTCTGCGTACAATAAATAACATCCAGGACATTGTCAATCAATACAGCCATATGTTTTGGTCTTGGTACAAAACACCTATTTCCTCTTTGGAAAACGCTAGAATTCTACCAGCTGATTTCTCGTCCACGTTCGACCGCCCTCCCCTGCATGACACATGCCCCAATGTGCAGCCCACCCACTGCTTGACTCGTTTATCCCCGCCCAGCCTTCCTTTTTCGACAAAGAGTGGATCTTATTAACTTAAAATGAGGAATCAAGAGGATACAAATAGGATGCACATAACAAACACCAACGCACGCACACAAAAAACACGCCGGCAAATAGCGCAACCTTTGCTTCCTCCACCTCTGCATCACTAGCTTCCTTCTTGCTAACCCTACCTGCTCCCGTTCCTAACCCTACCCACTCCCATGCGGCGCCGAAGCGCCGCACCGGAGCGCCCCCACCGGCCGCCTCCCGTTCCCTCCAACACATCCCCTCTCCTCGCTGCCGCCGCCAGGGCGTCGCAGGCAAAGCCAGTGTGCTGCAGCGGCGGCGGCGGCATTTCTCCTCGGCCAACGATTCGGTCAGGATGGCGGCGGTCCACGATGGCTGGATCTACGGTAGTGGTGCAGGGCGGCGGCGTTCGGCGACAGGTCCAGCGGCGGCGGCTTGGGCACCCGATCTGGGTCCAGATGGGCTTTGGCGGGCTACACTTGCCGATGTCGTGTACCCTCCCGTCAATGGCATGCTGCCCCTGGAATTGACCCACATCACGAGGACGTCGGGGGCTCCGGCCCTGGGTGTGGCGGTGGTGGCCACCTTCTTCGCCGGAGATGGTCAGCCTGAGGCTGGGTGGTCGGATCTCCAGATCCGTCATCTAGTCCTGTCTGCGAGTTGGGGAGACAGAGCTGCTTGTGAAATCTGAGCCGATGGCGAGCAATGGTGGCTTGATGTATTTTTTTGTCAGACCTTTGTGGAATAATTAATTAAAGATGGTGTATGCATCAATTGATGCAGAGGCCGGGGATAACCTCCTTTTTCGAAAAAAATAGCGAATTCATATAAGACAGAAGCGTGTTCGCCAGGAGAATAAAAAAACAATGCAATCGGATTTGCGAACGACAAACATCAACGATGACCATATCCTCACCAACTACTTCATGATACCACACGGACCAAGGTTCTCCAACAACAACGCTTCAAGAAGGGAACGACAGCAAGTGCCGTCATCACCAAATCCAGCCACTCAAGGTCAGAATCTAGGTTTCACCCTGAAGGACCCGTCCGAGTATATGTGAGCAATGCCTTCAAAAAGGTAACGACGTAAAACCATCGCCATGCCAGGTATAACCAACTCGGGTCAGACCTAGGCTTTCACCCCGGTGCTCGAGACCGGGTGCTCGAGTAGCACCACCATCGACTTCACTTATGTGTTGTCGCCATCACTTTTCCGCCATTCCAGTAACTACATGCGAGGTGCAACCGCCGCTCCTACACAACTATCCCTTTGCGTCAAGATGTCATCCGTAGTTTTCATCTCCTCGTTGAAATCAACCGTCAGATCTGAAGAGAGGTACCCCTACGAAGACCTTTCGGTGGCCACGGCAACCCAAAGCAAGTCTGTCACGGCAGGTTGAAGTGGTCACCACGAAGACGAACACCGACGGCAGAGCACACCACCACGCACAACCGCTAGATCAGCACGGCGCCTCTAGGTTGGACCACTGCGCCCGTCCCCAAGATTGCCCGCCGTTGTGCTGCTGCCTCACATATGTGGCATCGCCGAAAGCCCACAGTCGGTGAATGACTGCCGCATCCCATCAGGAGAGTGATCGGTAGCCGGGGGAGAGCGGGGTTTGACGGG
The DNA here is from genome assembly GCF_003073215.2 of Triticum urartu. Taxonomy (NCBI): domain Eukaryota; kingdom Viridiplantae; phylum Streptophyta; class Magnoliopsida; order Poales; family Poaceae; genus Triticum; species Triticum urartu. Next base: position 678,229,126 of record NC_053028.1, read on the forward strand.
ACCAAGAGGTGCATGAGTGCCGCCGGGAGCGAGATCCGCATGTGAGAGCTGACTGCGGGACGAAGTGGCCTGCCGCCATGGTCCACCGTACAGGGCTTCGCCCTGGCAACGCCGACCGGCGGTGACATGAGGAGAAGGAGCAGGGAGAAGACCTTGGTGCTGGTGCATCTGGAGCTTTAGAATTTATCATGCCCATGTGCATCTCGAGTTTTCTATTTTTCGAAAAGAAGGATTACCCTTGGCCTCCGCATCTTTTCTATTTACTAATGCTTATATGTGTGTACCATCCATTGTCAGAGGGATGGAAGCTTCTATATATATCCTCTCATGCATGCCTTTGTGGGGAACAGTCATGCGATATATTCACGTACTTAAGACTTTAACATGCCAATGTGTGTCTCGACTTCTCTAGGGACTCGTCAAGCTTATATGCGTGTATCATTCATTGTTTGAGGGACCGAAGCTTCTATATATATCCTCCATTGATTTCATCTCCCTGATTGCATACGAACAAAGGTATCCAGCTAGCAGTCAATCATCTTGCTACAAAAGCATATTTGCAAGCGTCGGCGAGAGATTGGAGGATACCAATATGCATGCTAGAGATTCACGCTACTTAGGCCAATCCCGCTTGTGCTTGCATAGTCGTTACCATAGACGGCCTCAAGCTCTACCGAGCGAGTCAATTGCTTCTCTAAGATGGTCCCGTCATTCAAATAAATCATCCTAAAAGTGTTGACTTTCTTGGTAAGGGTGTGACCCTCTTGTGATGTGCTATCCAGCACGCCTGCACCACCATAAGCAAAGGTCATGCCAGACGTGTCGTTGGTTTTATCTGCCATGAGGGCATTGCACTGGAGGGGCTTCCTGAAATACCAACATTGTTGCTGCAATTTATTTTCTGTTATTATGTTATTAAAACAAAAGGCAAAGTAGCCTCCACATTCTTCCACATATACTAAAATTACTAGATGTGTTGTGCGCGCTTTGCTGCACAGTTCGTGTTGTTGGGTTTCTTAAAAGAATAACCACTCCGCTTTAAAATATAAGGTGTATTACTTTTTGGAAAAGTCAAACCTTTTAAGTTTGGTCAACTTTGTAAAGAAATATATGAAAATCAATGATATCAAATCGGTATTTTTAGATTGATCACCAAATGAATTTTCATACTTTTTTTGTTTAATATGGTGGATGTCGATATTTTTTCTCTAAACATGGTCAAAGTTAAAGAAATTTGACTTTCTAAAAAATTAATACCACTTATATTTTATAACTGATGAAATATTTAGTTTGACGGGTGAGGGAGATGATAGAGTGTGTTTTATTTTTATTTATAATGCGGTGATTTGGTGGGTCTTTCGTGGTGTGATTCTATGTTATCTGCTAATCAACCTATATCTATATGGGGAAATTGTTGTGTTCGTGGTTGCAAGAACTGTATTGATGCTACAATATCACATGGTGGCACTTTTTTTCTTCGTTGTGGGAGCTTGCGCGGGATTGATATGTGTTAAATTGTGATCCAAATTCTAGTATCGTATTGGACTAGACGTAGTACATACGGTGTGGGCCTTTTGCGTTGGTACCGACGCATACGAGTACAACTCGTTTACTTGTCCTACAAGGACTCCTATGTGTTGCCCCTCATATATACCCCATGTAGTCGCACCTCAGACGGCCTGCCATCTCGTGCTTATAATACTCATTCTCATAGTGATTGCGCCTTCGTGCGTCCGTGGTTTTCTCCCGCAAAGGTTTTCATGTAAAAATCCGTGTCTCTTTGTCTTGTTTATTTCTCGTTATTATCTAACAAGTAGGATACAGAGCTGAAGTTTTAGATATAAGATTTGAGATCCGGAGATTAGGGTTGCGGCGTCCTTTGTGCCGCCGCACTCGCGTAACCAGGCGATCCGAAGCCGGATCGATTTCCGCTGCTGCACCGCCGCACGTCGTCGAGACCGACTCGATTTCCAACCCGCGGAAATCCCTCAAAGCTGCCGCTGTTGCTGTTCCGCGCGTTGCCGCTGCTGCTCCGTACGCAGCGTTTACATCTGCTGCCGCTTAACGCCTCCACTACAGGCTCCAAGTCCCTAGGGTGGGGCAAGCAGCCCGAGTACCTGACCAGCCGTTGCTTTCTCACGTGGAGACCGAAGCAAAGTTCGTATACGAGTACTAGTTCCATCGAGTACTGCTCACGTGGAAGCTAGTTGCCTGATCTAGTACTATTGCCGTCAATTTGCTACGGCCACCAGCGAACTACAAGGTGCTATTTCTTCTGATTCTTGGTCCGCATATTAATTCTATTAAGGATTTTTTTACCGGCTTGTACTACTTTGTGTACACAGATTTATCTACTCATGGCATCTATGAAGTACGATTTTCCGCTACTGGATCGTGACACAAGGTTACCCTATGGCAAGTCAAGATGCGGGCGTTGTTGGCACAGACCGACTATGATGAAGCACTGGATAGTTTTGGGAAGAACCGAATTGAGGACTGGACTGACGAGGAGAAAAGAATTGATTGTAAGGCTTTGTCAAAAATTCAACTCCATTTGCATAATAATATTTTGCAGGAAGTTTTGAGCGAGAAAACTGCCGCCGCTCTATGGTTAAAGCTGGAAGGGATTTGCATGACTAAAGATCTCACCAGCAAGATGCATCTGAAGCAAAAATTATTCCTGCACAGGTTACCCGAGGGAGGTAATGTTTTGAATCATATTTCAGAATTTAAAGAGATCATATCTGATCTAGCTGCAATGGAGGTTAAGTATGAAGAGGAAGATACTGCTTTAATGTTACTTTGTTCACTGCCAAGTTCTTATACCAATTTTAGAGACACCATATTATACAGTCGTGATACTCTCACACTTAATGAAGTTTATGAAGCTTTGAACTCTAAGGAGAAGATGAAACTAATGGTGCCTCATGATGGTTCAAGTTCATCCCAAGCAGAGGGATTATCTGTTCGTGGCAGGACAAAGGAAAAGAACTCACATAATGGAAACAGAGGCAAAAGTAAGAACGGCTACAGGGGCCGGTCGCAATCCAGAGACAAGAAGTATTGCAGGTATTGCAAGAGAGACGGGCATGACATCTCAGAGTGTTTCAAGTTGCAGAACAAGGAAAAGAGGAAAGGGAACAAACAAGGTGAAAATTCTGCTAACGTTGCTCGTGATGATAGTTCCGATGATGCTCTTGTCGTTATTGCTGGATGTGCTGAGACCAATGATGAGTGGGTACTTGATACTGCATGCACTTTTCATATGTGTCCACATAGAGATTGGTTCAATACTTTTGATTCCACTACTTCTGTTGGTTCCGTTTTGGGTTTTGATAATTCACCATGCAAGATTGAAGGCATAGGTTCTATTCGAATCAAGATGTTTGATGGCATAATCAAAACTTTGACAGATGTTCGGTATATTCCGAAGATGAAGAGAAATCTTATCTCTGTTAGTGCCCTTGATGCAAAGGGGTACAAGTATTCAGGTGGAGATAGTGTTTTGAAGGTCACCAAAGGCTCCCTTGTTGTGATGAAAGGTGACTTAAGTTTGACCAATGGTCTTTATTACCTACGAGGTTCTACCGTTTCAGGTAACGCGACTCCAGTTATTTCAAAGAATTCTGATTGTGATGCTGCTAACCTTTGGCATATGCGTCTTGGACATATGAGTGAACTTGGTTTAGCAGAGTTAAATAAGAGAGGTCTTCTTGATGGATATGAACCTGGTAAATTAAAATTTTGTGAGCATTGTATATTCGGCAAGCACAAGAGGGTGAAGTTCAACACTTCGACTCATACAACCGAAGGTATTCTTGATTATGTGCATTCGGATTTATGGGGACCATCTCACAAGATGTCACTAGGTGGTGCTAGTTACATGCTGACTATTATTGATGATTATTCAAGAAAAGTTTGGCCTTATTTCTTGAAGCATAAATATGAAGCATTCTCAGCATTTAAGGAGTGGAAGATTATGATTGAAAGACAAACTGAAAAGAAGGTAAAGATACTTCGCACCGATAATGGTATGGAATTCTGTTCTAAGCAATTTAAGAATTATTGCAAGCCTGAAGGCATTGTCAGACACTACACCGTTCCTTATACTCCTCAACAAAACGGTATTGCTGAGCGTATGAACAAGACCATTATTTCCAGAGCCCGTTGCATGTTGTCCAATGCAGGTCTGCATAGGCGTTTTTGGGCTGAGGCTGCTTCCACTGCTTGTTATCTCATTAACCGTTCACCATCTATTGCTCTTAATAAGAAAACTCCAATTAAGGTATGGTCTGGTTCACTTGCTGATTATTCACAGTTGAGAGTTTTTGGTTGCACTGCTTATGCTCATGTTGATAATGGAAAGTTGGAGCCTACGGCTGTTAAGTGCATCTTTCTTGGTTATAAGTCTAGTGTTAAAGGTTTTAAATTATGGAATCCTGAAACCCAGAAGATTATTATTAGCAGAAATGTTATCTTTAATGAATCTACTATGTTACATAATGTTTCATCTACTAATGTTCCTGTTGAGAGTGAACAGCAACCTCCTATTCAGCAGCCTACTATTCAGGTGGAGCACGTTATTGACTCAGGTGATACATCTAGTAATGAAATTGTTGATGCACATGATGAACCCGTCGTTAATGATGATCATGTCACTCCCACTCCAAATCAGCCTATTGTTTCTGTTGGGGAACGTAGCATAAATTCAAAATTTTCCTACGTATCACCAAGATCTATCTATGGAGAAACCAGCAACGAGGGGAAGGAGAGTGCATCTACATACCCTTGTAGATCGCTAAGCGGAAGCGTTCAAGTGAACGGGGTTGATGGAGTCGTACTCGTCGTGATTCAGATCACCGATGATCCTAGTGCCGAACGGACGGCACCTCCGCGTTCAACACACGTACAACACGGAGACGTCTCCCACGCCTTGATCCAGCAAGGAGGAGGGAGAGTTTGATGGAGATCCAGCAGCACGACGGCGTGGTGGAAGTAGCGGGATTCCAACAGGGCTTCGCTAAGCGCTGCGGGAGGAGGAAGATGTGTCACGGGAGGGAGAGGGAGGCGCCGGGCCTTAGATTTGTTTTGCTCCTCCTTTTCCCCCACTATATATAGGGCCAAGGGAGAGGGGGAGGCGCAGCCCTTGCCCCTTCCTCCAAGGAAGGGTGCGGCCAAGGGTGGGGAGGAGTCCATCCTCCCCAAGGCACCTCGGAGGTGCCTTCCCCTTTTAGGACTCTCCTCTTTTTCCCATCTCTTGGCGCATGGGCCTCTTGGGGCTGGTGCCCTTGGCCCATATAGGCCAAGGCACACCCCCTACAGCCCATGTGACCCCCCGGGGCAGGTGGCCCCACCCGGTGGACCCCCGGGACCCTTCCGGTGGTCCCGGTACAATACCGATGACCCCGAAACTTGTCCCGATGGCCGAAACAGCACTTCCTATATATATAATTCTTTACCTCCGGACCATTCCGGAACTCCTCGTGACGTCCGGGATCTCATCCGGGACTCCGAACAACATTCGGGTTACCGCATACTAATATCTCTACAACCCTAGCGTCACCGAACCTTAAGTGTGTAGACCCTACGGATTCGGGAGACATGCAGACATGACCGAGACGTTCTCCGGTCAATAACCAACAGCGGGATCTGGATACCCATGATGGCTCCCACATGTTCCACGATGATCTCATCGGATGAACCACGATGTCAAGGACTTAATCAATCCCGTATACAATTCCCTTTGTCTAGCGGTATGTTACTTGCCCGAGATTCGATCGTCGGTATCCTTATACCTTGTTCAATCTCGTTACCGGCAAGTCTCTTTACTCGTTCCATAACACATCATCCCGTGATCAACTCCTTGGTCACATTGCGCATATGATGATGTCCTACCGAGTGGGCCCAGAGATACCTCTCCGCTTACACGGAGTGACAAATCCCAGTCTCGATTCGTGCCAACCCAACAGACACTTTCGGAGATACCTGTAATGCACCTTTATAGTCACCCAGTTACGTTGTGACGTTTGATACACCCAAAGCATTCCTATGGTATCCGGGAGTTGCACAATCTCATGGTCTAAGGAAATGATACTTGACATTAGAAAAGCTTTAGCATACGAACTACACGATCTAGTGCTATGCTTAGGATTGGGTCTTGTCCATCACATCATTCTCCTAATGATGTGATCCCGTTATCAATGACATCCAATGTCCATGGTTAGGAAACCGTAACCATCTATTGATCAACGAGCTAGTCAACTAGAGGCTCACTAGGGACATGGTGTTGTCTATGTATCCACACATGTATCTGAGTTTCCTATCAATACAATTATAGCATGGATAATAAACGATTATCATGAACAAGGAAATATAATAATAACCAATTTATTATTGCCTCTAGGGCATATTTCCAACAGTTTCACCCAGTTGGAATCTTGCACGTGACAGAGTTAGACGGGGTATTAATAAACCAGACAGGTTAATTGAAGAGTGCAATATTGTTTCTTTTCCTTTGTCTGTTGCAGAAGAAATTGAAGGTAATTCTGAACCTTCTTCATATTCCGAGACTATTATTTCTGGTGATAGTAATAAGTGGATGACTGCTATGCATGATGAGATGGAATCACTTGAAAAGAATGGCACTTGGGATTTAGTAAAATTACCTAGAGAGAAGAAACCTATTCGTTGCAAGTGGGTTTTCAAGAGGAAAGAAGGTGTCTCTCCTAATGATGAGACAAGATATAAAGCAAGGTTAGTTGCTAAAGGTTACAGTCAGATTCCAGGTATTGACTATAACGAAGTCTTTTCTCCTGTTGTGAAGCATAGCTCTATTCGCACTTTACTCAGTATTGTTGCCATGCATGATCTTGAGCTTGAACAATTGGATGTTAAAACTGCATTTTTACATGGAGAATTAGAAGAGGATATTTATATGGAACAACCTAAATGTTTTGTTATTCCTGGAAAAGAAAAGCTTTTCTGTAAGTTAAAGAAATCTCTTTATGGATTGAAGCAATCCCCAAGACAGTGGTACAAGAGATTTGACACCTTTATGCTCTCTCAAGGTTTCAAAAGGTCTAATTATGATAGTTGTGTTTATTTGAAAACTGTCAAAGGTTCAACTATTTATTTGCTCCTTTATGTTGATGATATGCTTATTGCTGCAAAGAGTATGTCACAGATTAATGAACTAAAGAAGCAATTGAGTAATGAATTTGAGATGAAGGATTTGGGTGCAGCAAAGAAAATACTTGGCATGGAAATATCCAGAGATAGATCGTCTGGAAAAGTGTATCTAAGTCAAAAGGGATATATTGATAAAGTTCTTCGTCGTTTTAATATGCATAATGCCAAGTCAGTAAGTACTCCGTTAGCTGCACACTTCAAATTATCATCAGCTTTATGTCCTTAGTCAGATGCCGATATTGAGTACATGTCTAGAGTTCCCTATTCAAGTGCAGTTGGTTCACTTATGTATGCCATGGTTTGTTCTCGTCCGGATTTATCATATGCATTGAGTCTTGTCAGTAGATACATGGCTAATCCTGGAAAAGAGCATTAGAGAGCAGTTCAGTGGATTTTCAGATACCTGCGAGGTACTTCTAATGCTTATTTACAGTTTGGGAAATCTAGAGATGGACTTGTTGGTTTTGTTGATTCTGATTTTTCTGGTGATTTGGATAAGAGAAGATCACTCACAGGTTATGTTTTTACCATTGGTGGTTGTGCTATGAGTTGGAGAGTAACTTTGCAGTCTATTGTGGCTTGTTCCACTACTGATGCCGAGTATATGGCTATTTCTGAGGCATGCAAAGAAGCTATCTGGTTGATAGGTTTGTACACTGAGCTTTGTGGAGACTCATCTTGCCCTACCGTATTTAGTGATAGTCAAAGTGCTATATATCTTACAAAGAATCCAATGTATCATGAGAGAACAAAGCACATTGATGTCAGATATCACTATATTCGAGATGTTGTTGCTGAAGGTGATTTGAAGGTATGCAAGATAAGTACTCATAATAATCCTGTTGATATGATGACAAAGCCAGTTCCGACCAATAAGTTTGAGTTTTGCTCAGGCTTAGTTGGTATTTCTCACTAGTCCTATGGACTTTGACGCACAAGGTGTTTAAGCTGATTTGGATGGAATTATTCACTTTCTTCGACTACTGGAGAGAATTTGGCTCAAGGTGGAGATTGTTAAATTGTGATCCAAATTCTAGTACCGTATTGGACTAGACGTAGTACATACGGTGTGGGCCTTTTGCGTTGGTACCGACGCGTACGAGTACAACTCGTTTACTTGTCCTACAAGGACTCCTATGTGTTGCCCCTCATATATACCCCATGTAGTCGCACCTCAGACGGCCTGTCGTCTCGTGCTTGTAATACTCCTCCTCATAGTAATTGCGCCTTCGTGCATCCGTGGTTTTCTCCCGCAAGGGTTTCCACGTAAAAATCCGTGTCTCTTTGTCTCATTTACTCCTCCTCATAGTGATATGTTTTTATAGGTCGGTTGCTGCTAATTGATTTGAAAAATCGTTGGCATAGTCAAAATCGTAAATTAAATCAGAATTGGATACCTCAATTGAATGAAAGAGTTTCAAAATTTGGGTACATAGTGCATTAAAAGAATTAAATGGGAGAGCTTGAGAAATTGTTGACCCGGTAAAACTCGGATGTTCCAATTCTAAGTTGAATATCACAATTAATTATGATGCCTTAAAATTAGAAAGTATAATGTATAGTATAAAAGAATTGAATGATGGAGTTTTGAGAAATTGTTGACCCGGTCAAAATTTGGTGACCCAATTTTTATTGAAGACCTCAATTGAATATGTGCTCCTTAAAATGAGGGTGCTTAGTGTTATAGAGGATACGGACCATTCATTTTAATGGTAATGGCTGAGATGTAAAACAAATAATGGATACACAAAACTATTGCCACTTCACACATTATATGCACAAGTTCGACTCTAAAGAAGCTTAAAAGAAGTCTTTATATGTCCAGCGACAAGCGCTATTAGTAATCTACAAGCTTGCTATATGTAGACACTAGTACAGGACCACCTTACAAATCACGTGCACTGTAGGCTATTAGGGACATTCTGCTGGCACTCCTCTAGTACGACGCTGCTGGTCAGGTTACTAGCAGCAGCGTGCGTGCGACCCCTTGTTACCAGCAGCGTGGCGCCCTGATAGCTGCAACGTGTGTGCGACCCCCTTTCCTTTAGTACGACCCCCCTGTAACCAGCAGCGTGTGACCCACATGCCACCAATATCTACTGCACCAACGGCATGTGCGGCAAATGCCACTAATAACAACTTTGGCAGCGGCGTACCATACACACGCTACTAATAGGAAGCACACGAGTGATGCGAGATACACATGCGTGCTACCAATTTTAGAACGAGCTAGTGGCACTCAGCCAAGTGAACACGCTACCGGTAATAAATGCCCGCATATTTGATGCATCTGACTGGCTAGAGATTCGGCTGTGCTTGGAAAGATTCTCAAATCTCAACTGGCGATTCCTAGTCCATCTGACGGCTCATTAACATTGTCGATTGTAAGCCAGCGTTGGCGTTTGGAGGGAAGGTACCAAGAGAATCGAAAAACACAAGTTTGTGTACTCGTTGCTCAACGTACTTGTGTGTTTGCACTAATCATGTCATTTTTTGTGAATAAGCACTAATCA